>NC_087216.1:71764921-71784921 GCF_015104395.2 Macrobrachium nipponense | reverse complement strand
TGGGGTTATTCAGCACCAAATTGGAAAGGACGGAACACAGTACGAAAGGAGATTTAGTAAGCAAGGAAACCTCTTCCTGCAATGTTTTATTCTTTCGCTGCAGTCGACTTCAGAATAACAGGAACCCACTACCAAAGTCCAATTTTTAAAAGTCCCTTCCATACAATTCTACGAGTGTATTTTCCACACAGTCTGGCTCTTGCCCGCTAACTGTACATCTGCTGTCCCAGGACAATAGAATTCAGCGCCATTCCTAGTACTCTCCTCTTTCCACCATCTACATTTCATTGCCTACCGGACCTGCAGTAGCCCCGGCCCCAAAGACAAATTTAATGGAGTGTTACATAAAGTCAATTCATAGAAGTGACCTAAAACTTATTCATGAGAGATCAAAGGGAGCAGCATTCATTCCATGACTAATAGTTTAGGGAAAGAATAATAATAGCAAATCCACACTGCACGAACAGCAATAATTAAGAATAACAAGGAACCAAACTATACTAGGAAATGCTGGGTATTCAGATTAGAGGAAGAAACAAGATAACCTTTATTACTAGAACTTAGAATAAATGACAAATAAGAGTCAATCCCCAAGAACTTTAGCAGTGAAAGCCTACAGCTTGCAGAGCACTGCCATGGTCTGATAGAAGACAGCATGACTTTAGGCCCTACATGAATGACCAAACCTGACAACGTAAAGTACGAGCGATGGTACCAAACAGCCTGTCTTACCACACACCGTTCACATGGAATGGAATATATGATTGTGGCCAAAGGCCTAGTGCTAGGACCTGAGGTCATTCAGCACAGGAATTGAGGGTCGAAAGGTTTTCAGGGTATAAAAGGGCAACAACTTAACAGTTACACCATGAAACAAAAGTCAAGAGAAAGTGGAGAGCAAGATGGAAGAGTAAGAATATGAATGGGGGTAGTTAACAAAAATTATATTATTGCTTAACCAGACCGCTGAGCTGATGAACAGCTCTCCAAGGACTGGCCCAAAGGTTAGACATTTACGTGGCCAGGAAACCAATTGGTTTACTTAGCAACGAGCCTCACAGCTTACTGTGGGACCTGCAACACATCGAGAAATGAATTTCTATCACGAGAAATAAATTCCTCCGATTCCTTGTTGGAAGAGCTGGGAATCACACCAGGACTCGGATTGGTAGTCGATTGTTTGTTTGTTTGTTTGTATGGTGCTTTTACATTGCAAGGAACCAGTGGTTATTCAGGAACGGGACCAACGGCTTTACGTGAATTCCGAAACACATCCAGCGTGAACTTCCATCACCAGGAAGATTGGTAGTCGAGGATGTAACACTCTTCACTCTTCTAACGAGGAACTACAATAGAGTAAAAAGGAAAGAAAGGAAATGATGATCGGTATCCTCATTAAGCCACGTCCATAACAGAGCAATACGCATGCTGCCAATCCGTTCGATAATTAGCCAACCAAGAAAACATCCAGATAGTTTACGAATCAAATCTCTCAAACAAAACTTAGCAAGGGTAGAATAGCAAGTAGCAAGTCCACAGCTCTGGTCAAAGATTAGCTGCAATCGCATGATAAATCTATGTCTGGGACGAGTAAAATTGATAAAATTGCTAACCCTCGTAACTACCTAATGATTTTCTACAACATACGTATGAGCATGGCTCGCAACTCATGTTGCAGTTGATGATTCGTAATGGTTTTTCAGCGGATTATGTTCAAAAGTCCATTAAGTTAAGTCTGGTTTACTAAATTGGGATGGGCCTATCCCCTCTTTAACAGTTTCTTCTGAAAACCAAATCAAGCTTTAAAAAAGGGGAACTCCAAATTGAAAACAATCTTAAAAAGTTGACAATTATGGTGGTACGTCTACCATTTACCATGTAGAGATTAATGGTACCTACAGCACAATGAACCATGCCTGAGGCAAGCTGCCAGTAATATGCACCTTTCTCTCTCTCTCTCTCTCTCTCTCTCATCTCTCTCTCTCGTCCTCATCTCTCTCTCTCTCTATCTCTCTCTCTCTCCGCTCTCTCTCTTTTGAATTTTCTACATCCTTTCGGTTTTGAGTCACATTCCCCAACCCGGGTAGTATATCCATACCCAACCCCTTATCACCCCACCCGCTCATAGATGGTTTCTGATAATGCGATGACTCACTTTTTTTTTATCTTGTTTCAATCATTGACAATTTTTGTGGTCCCTGAATGAGGTACGTGTGTGTATGAATGTATGCGCACTGGGAAGAGAGAGAAGGAGAGAAGAGAGGAGAGGGAGAGAGAGAGAGAGAGAGAGAGAGAGATAGAGAGAGAGAGAGAGAGAGAGGACCGAGAGAGAGGTGTAATAATGTTCCCCCATAAGGTTCTCCAAAGGCAAAATCAAGAAGATTATCTTGGTAGTATTATTGTTCCCACTGGAGGAGGACTTATTATAACCACTCTTAATATAAATGATTGCAGGTAACATTATTTTCTAACAGGAATGTAAAAACAATGTGGATTTTATAAACATACAAAGTTAAAAGGAATATCACTGAATCTGGTATCATCTAGTCAAATATGGAAAATGTTCTAAATTTAAGTTTTACTTCATAATGAAGAAGTTGTAGATAAATATAAGCAACAAATTTAATATATCAGTTTTACATGTTTTTGGACTATATAGACACGTTGTAGTTTCTGTTAGGGTTAAATCTATGTTTAAGTTTGTGACCGTTTGATATCCGATAATCCTGAATTATCTCTATTTTGATTTTCTCCCTTCTGACAAATAACTAACCATCTGGTATTCTTCATCTTTTTGTTTACCTGATAACTTTCTTTCCAACTCTATTTCATTTGTTCCTTGACAATGTCTTAGTAAAGACGAAAGCACTTGGATTTCTGCCTATCATTATCCTGTGGTATTCGCTTATATATATATATATATATATATATATATATATATATATATATATATATATATATATATATATATATATATATATATATTATATATATATATATATATATATATACATCCATCGAAAAATCCAGTCTATATTCGCTGCTTTTTTTTAATGCTACTCGCTCTCTCTCTCTCTCTCTCTCTCTCTCTCTCTCTCTCTCTCATAATACAACGAAGCATATCAGATATATATAAAATAACCCCAGTGACTCAAACCCCGAAAAATTTAGACAAATTGAAAATGACACACACACACACACACAACACACACACACACACACACAGAGAGAGAGAGAGAGAGAGAGAGAGAGAGAGAGAGAGAGAGAGAGAAGCATAAAAAAAGGCAACGAATGTAGACTCTGTTTTTTTTCAGTTTTGTGAAGAAGAAGAAGAAGAAGGAATAAGAAGAAGAAGAAGAAGAAGAAGAAACACCTGAAAATGATTAAATAAAGAAGGGTGCAGTCGTTGCAAAGGCCAGAAAGACAATCCCCGTTGGCCTAAATGTCATACCCAGGGGTATGACATTGGGTATTAGGAGATATCGGCTGCTAATGACCCTCTTGTGTATACATATGGCTGCCATGTCGGTCTCTTTTCATATGTATGTATGTATTTGTATGTATGTATGTATGTATGTATGTATATGTGATCATATTCCCCGTCGTAAACTGCCATCAACTGAGAGAGAGAGAGAGAGAGAGAGAGAGAGAGAGAGAGAGGAGAGAGAGAGAGAGAGAGAGAGAGAGAGAGAGAGAGAGAGAGAGAGAGAGAGAGAAATTAACAAGAATAGAAGAGTTAGCCATTATATTTCTTTTTTCTACGAGTATACCGAAATCATAGAAAATGAATGACTTTGTATTACAGGGCTGACTAAAGACAATATTACGACTTGTTTTTGAGTGCTTAAATAAATGTATCAATACTTTTAAGGCCCATTATAGCTTTCTCATCAAGGAAAATACGATTGCCAAGTCGTCTTGGGAGAGAGAGAGAGAGAGAGAAGAGAGAGAGAGAGAGAGAGGAGAGAGAGATGGGTTTTGATAAATGAGGCTGTGTTCTCTACGTCTCAAATAATGAGTCTTATTATATTAATATCTATGTATCTATATATTTTATTGAATATATATATATATATATATATATATATATATATATATATATAATATATAAATATATACATACATACATATATATATATATATTATATATCTATATATATATTGTAATGGGAAACAATATTCCATTAATTATTAGTGATTTATTAAGGAATTGATTCATCATCCTCCTCTAATATCTTTACACTACTGTTGTAAGAGTGATTGGAACTGTAAAATGTTTTCGTTTTTGTTGTGGACACGAGTGCATGGTGGTAGTTTAAGCCAGTCCCTTTTTTTTGTTTATCTTTCATTTTGAGTAGGGGTGGAGCGCTGTCCTGATCTTTCATCTGCATTTTGGTAACACTAGCAAAACATGAAAGGATCACGAATGATCTCGAGGGTGAGAAGGACGTCACCGGTAACCACCCTTCATTTTGGCCTATTTTACCAAGTTAGGTTAATAAAAACCGAAATATTATCTATCCCTTACAAGGTAGCCTTTTTAAAGTCGTAATATTACCGTTAGTTCATTAGTTGGAACAGATCACTGTCATGAAAGAACAGTAATAGCAGACGAGCATTCAAGTGCAAAGTTGCATGCCCAGTCGAACGTGATTACAGAATGCCGTTAACGTCAAAAAAAATTTTCATTGTCGTGAAAGATGCTTCACGTTCATTAGTTGTCATGAGATTTTGCTGTGTTAGTTTGAGTTGTAACTTAGCGTTTTGATAGGGTTGTAAAAATGTTAAAAAAGGTAGTTATAAAAGTTTTTTGTTTGTTTAAATTTTTTCAAATACCAGTGCCAAAGGGTACCCAAAAATGGCCGGTCCTAACAGGGCATCTTGGGTTACCCCTACCTCTCTCATGGAAATTTCCACTGCTGATCATGATCTTAGACTAGGCTATACAGTAATTTAAGAAGGCCTACCCTAGACTAATCTTGTTTGAATGAGGAATTATGACTATTTTGGTAAATATAGTTAGGCTAGATATGTATATAAATTCATGGAAAACTTAATTACATAGGACTTAGCCTGTACCTTCATTAAACTAACCTAACTTTGTGGCCTATTGTAACCTAGTAAAAAATCAGCCATGCAAACTTTGCATAGGCTATTCTTAACGATTTTCTGAAGAGGCCTAGGC
This sequence comes from Macrobrachium nipponense, assembly GCF_015104395.2. Taxonomy (NCBI): domain Eukaryota; kingdom Metazoa; phylum Arthropoda; class Malacostraca; order Decapoda; family Palaemonidae; genus Macrobrachium; species Macrobrachium nipponense. The sequence goes on along the minus strand of NC_087216.1, from coordinate 71,779,736 downwards.
TAGTCTATATCCTGTTTAAAAGGCACCTAGGCCTAAATTTTACCTCTTTATTTTAGTGTAAGAGTTTTTCTCAGAAATCTTTCAGGTAGCCTTATCCATTGACATTATTGTGTACAAACATTTAGTACTGTGTGACAGTATGGGTATCAAATGATTCCAAGGCTGCTCCACGTTTGATAATTATCCTATTATGAAGGAAAAGCAATTCCCATAGTAAGTAGTTTGATTGTACTTTTTTTAGGTCTCTAAAAACATAAAGAGTTATTTTTGTTGTTGTTGTTTTAAACTACTCACATTGTATTGTTTTCTGGAAATCAAAAATTAAATAAAGGAATATTTTCCAGGAAACTAGTCCAGGAGTTCTGAAGATATTAGGTGAATTAACCCAAGTCCAGGAGACAATAGGCCCTGGGAGAAATTTTGGCATGATGTAATGAGTAATAAAGAAACGAGCTGAGTACCAGGAATTTTCTTCAATTCCATCATACCTTACCCCTAAAATGGAAATCAGCACTTCAATTGCCTCCCAGTGGGAAGACATCACCTGGCCTCATCAGTAATAAGACCCATACACACAAGGAATATCATGTGAATTAGCTGGTAGGACAGGCCTACCCTAATCCTAGGCAGCGTAAACATCAATCTTTCATGCCCACTGTGTCAACTATGACACAGTATCATTCTCCGATCCGTTTTCAGGCAAGAAGACTGACAACAGTGCATATGTTTAATTAGTACCTAGTATTATTGTTTTATTTCCACATATATCTTAATGTCTTGGGTGAAAAATCTCCCGTGACATATACATATATATTTATCTAAATATATATATATACATATATATATATATATACATATATATATATATATATATATATATATATATATATAGATATATATATATATATATATAGTATAGTGAACGCCCTCGTCTCTGCATATCTGGAGCTGCCGTGATGAAGATAGGAACGCGCTACAAGGAGACCTTAACAAAGTATATGATTGGGCAGAGGTAAATAGGATGGTATTTAACTCTGATTAATTTGAAATCATTAATTATGGAGACAAAGAAGGAAAGCTATATGCATATAGGGGACCTAATAATGAGACAATCACAAATAAGTAAGCAGTTAAAGACCTTGGTGGGATGATGAATAGGAACATGTTATGCAATGATCAAATAGCAATTCTATTGGCAAAATGTAAAGCAAAAATGGGAATGTTGTTACGGCACTTCAAAACAACAAAAGCTGAACACATGATTATGCTTTATAAAACATATGTTCGTAGTCCACTTGAATATTGCAATATAATATGGTACCCATACTATCAAAAGGATGTTGCACAAATAGCGAGTGTACAAAGGTCCTTTACAGCTAGAATAGAAGAAGTTAAGGAACCTTGACTACTGGGAAAGACTACAATCCTTAAAATTATATAGTCTAAAGAGAAGAGAACGATACAGATAATTCAGGCATGGAAACAGATAAGAAGGAATAGCCGAAACATCATGGAGCTAAAAGTATCAGAAAGAGTAAGCAGAGGTAGATTGATAGTGCCCAAAACTATACCAGGAAAAATAAGGAAATCACACAGGACATTAATCCACTACGCACCAGCATCGATAATGCAGCGTCTATTCAATGCGTTGCCAGCTCATCTGAGGAATATATCAGGAGTGAGCGTAGATGTGTTTAAGAATAAGCTCGACAAATATCTAAGCTGCATCCCAGACCATCCAAGATTGGAAGATGCAAAATATACCGGAAGATGTACTAGCAACTCTCTGGTAGACATTAGAGGTGCCTCACACTGAGGGACCTGGGGCAACCCGAACAAGATGTAAGGTCTGTAAGGTCTCTCTCTCTCTCTCTCTCTCTCTCTCTCATTCTTCTTCTTCTTCTTCTTCTTCTTATCTCTCTCTCTCTCTCTCTCTCTCTCTCTCTCTCTCTCTCTCTGTTATCTATATCTCAAATAATATGATGATTGAGGCGTCCTATTATTATATCTATATATCTTCATTTGAGACTGGAATTGCTTTCTTCTTCTTCTTCTTCTTCTTCCGGCCCTGGAATGATTAGACAAATGTTGTTGTTGTTGTTGTTGTACCAGAAGGAATGGAAAGACGAAGAAATAAAGAGGATTATCAACAGGCGGATTTTGATGTTAATTTTAGTATTATTCCCATAGGAGAACTCAACCAAAATCCGGATCAGAAGAAGAAGAAGAAAGTGAGGGAAAACCGGGACTATCAATAAGTCCTTCCGTAGTTCTTCTTTTTTTCTACATTTTCCACTTCACACAGTGTGTGTGTGTGTGTCTGTGTGATCATATACCCCATCGTAAACTGCCAACAACTCGTGGGAAAATCCTGCTATTGAATCATAAATATAGACAACTTTCTTTGTCGTAGGTAAATATTTAATCTTCATCTCTCTCTCTCTCTCTCTCTCTCTCTCTCTCTCTCTCTCTCTCTCTCTCTCTCTCTCTCTTGAGATATATAGTGCATGTTGAAGCCTCATAGACGACAAACTTGGTTCACATGCAGCAGCTGATGTGGGAGGAAGAACTTATGGCTATTGTCAGTAGTCGGGAAAGAAAGGCATCTTTGTAAGGTGACATGAATGAAGACAGTTGTAACGAGAGTGGTGATCTTGACTCCCTCTAAATCCTTGCAGTGAATGAGCCTTTTGGCTTGGCGTTTTTTTCTACAGCTAATTAGCCGGCCACTCACGTCAGGTGGGATCTGTAATACCCGACGCGGTTTAAGCAAATTTGAATGTGAGTGGGGTGTTATTTAGTCATTTACCAAGAAACGGCACAGAAGAGGATATCGTTCAACATGTCAGACTTTCGGTAGATAAAGAGTTCTGGACGAGGTCCTTCGAGATTTATAAGTCGTAGCAATGTCTGTGGAATATAAAAAGTAAAGAATATTCTGACAAACACAAAAGAAATGCAGCTTATTAATTGATATTTGAGAAACTAAAGGAAAGTGTCCTGATGCAACGAAAGAGACGGTGAACAATAAGATAAATAATAAATATAAGACCTTCATATCGGAAAGAAATAAGGAAAGTAGAGGCATCTAAGAAATCAGGAAGTGGTACATAAGACGATTTGTCCTGTATAATCATATTATATATATAAATATATATATATATATATATATATATATATAAATATATATATATATATATATATAACTATATATATATATAGTTATATAATAATAATATAATAATAATAATATGCTTTATTTTCGCTCGGGGCCATATACATTGAATATACAAAATACAGACAGTAGCAAACACAATCTAGATACATGTGACATGATAAAATAGAAAAAGAAAATGAATAATCGGCACTTAACCACAGGTACTGAGGTAGCATAAAAGCTAGTAATCATCATACTGGTAATAAACAGTAATAATATTGGTGAGAAAAAAAAAAATATGCATTGAGAGTAATAACAGATGGTGCATATATTATATAACTCAAATTTCAACTAGAGACCTTAGGTGTTACAGTAGTCAGGTCCAGAGGGCTTAATACATAAATTAAATGTAAATAAAACTTTAACTTGATAGTAATCACAGTAATAATGAAAAAAAAAAAAAAAAAAAAAAAAATAAAAGAAAATATCAGCAATAAATGTAATAATGACAAAAACTGCAGATGACATCTTGCCAATACAGAGATTAAATATATATATATATATTTACATATTTTTCTAATTTCTTTACATACTGAATATTGTAAAATATATAATTGCCATTGACCTTATGCGTGTAAACAAAATTGAATCACATTAAACTTTCATTCACCATGATGTTGGAGACTGAAGGACGTAGCGTTTCTAGATATATATATATATATATATATATATATATATATATATATATATATATTTATATATATATATACATATATATATATATATATATATATATATATATATATATATATATATATATATGGATACATTGGATCAGAAATTTTGGAACGTGATAGATCCATAAAGAAAGGTATAAAGCCACGATGGAAAAATAAACAAAGGATTTTTCTGCAAGAATCTTACGACGTTCAAACGTCCTTTACTTAGCAGATGAACTAAGTAAAGGACATTTGAACGTCGAAAGATCTTGCGGAAAATCCGTTGCTCATTTTTCCCTCTTGGCTTATACCTTTATTTGTGTATATATATATATATATATATATACTATATATAAATATATATATATATATATATATATATATATACACACACACACATATATATATACACACACACATATATATATATATATAATATATATATATATATATATATATATATAGATATAGTGTGTATGTTTGTGTGAGCGTGTTTAATAGTAATGTATTTTATACAATACTTTAAGTAATCTCTCAAAACAAACAAAACAAATTGGTGCCTTGCTCAAGACGTTTTAATCGTTATATTCCAAAGTAAAAGAAAAATAAGAAAATAAACTGGGGATATTTTTTAACGAAATAAGAACTATGCTAAAGAGTTTCATAAACGATATATGATTTAAAAGAGAACTGGAGACAATTCAATAGTAAAATCATAATGGGAGGTAATGAAACCTCCCTCACACAGTTATAATTTTCATGTAGGTACTTGGTGCTGATTGCGAAATAGTGTAGCGTAATGACTGGTTACACAAAGATTTATTACTTTTTCACTTTCATAATTTCCTACACTAATTTTATACACAACAAACTGTTTGTTATAGTTGTAGAAGAGTCAATTATTTTGAGTTTCTAAAAGCTAGTGTATTTTTTTATCAAAGATACAAATATGTATATATACATGAGTTTTATTTATCTTTATATTATGTAGTCTTTGCAGAGAGTTGTCCAAATAGCTTAACATGTCTCCAGCATGACTCTTCCAAGAGCTTTGGGCGATATGGCCACACTCAATTTTATATCTGATAAGAACAGTCAGTCGCTAAGTAGATTAATGTGGCACTTGGCCTTTCATAGGGCGTTGTGGATTTCGTCATGCATGTCCTTTTGCACGACCTTATAATCTTTCTGCAAAATTGAATGTTGTCTCGTCCACCCCTTACGTTCATCATAGCAATCCCTGGAGCTACCTGTATTGCCTTTAAAAGCAATAAATGTGAGTTTTTCTCTCTTCAACACCAATCATTGACCCAATATTCTTTTTCGTGGCTTTTTTTCTTCATGGTTATACCGGGTGCAACGGCACAGTCTGAGCATATATGGTTCATTATCAGATATTCCTTTCGCCACGTCCGAACAGTGTGGCTGCCATTTCTTGATTTTGTTTTGGCATAGCCTTTAGACTATACTTACATATATTCAGAGGTCTGGATAAACTAACCTTTTATAATAATATACGTACATAGGTTACTTGGTAACTATAATCAGTTATAGAAGTTTTTAATGAATATTGGTAATGATCAGTTATTGTTTTAAAAGTAAAATGAGTGTTGGGTATCCAGTGCCATCTATATGGTTGCCCTTGGCCTTACAAGAAATGGTCTTGGTAGAATAGAAACCTTCATCCAAAGGCCAAGCACTGAGACCTAAGAGGTCATTCAGTGCTGAACTGGAAATTAAGAGTAAAAATGTCTGAAAAGGCGGGGCAAAAAACCTCAAGTATACTGCCTACAGTGCCCAGCATGAGGGGCACTGTTGACATGGCACCATAAGGGAAACAAGATACATATAATTTACGGATATGGCAGAACTGGGACGGCAAGGTTATTCAGTACTAATTTGACAAACTAGTGGGATTTTTATAATCATTTTAAGAACATACTTTAGTTTATGGCAAAAAACTGGGCAGTTTTGAATAGATAATTTCTAAGGTAAGAATATCTTGGTTTCACAAGACCAATAAGCTGATTAACAGCTCTCCTGTGGTTGACCCAAAAGGATTAGATATTTTTACATGGCTAAGAACTACTATGGGTTTCAGAGACAGTGCAAGCACGTTTTTTGGCAATAACTCTGTAATGGACACTCGTAATCAGTACGAGACTACTATAGTGTATTACACCCAGTGCCGTAATTTTATAAGCCCCCCTCCCCCCTCCATCACCGCCCCCCCCCCCCCCCCTTGTCTTCCTTCCCTCACCTTCCCTTCTCTCTCTCTGAAAGTTGCTTCAGTTTAAACTTTTGTATTTTTTCTTATCTATATATCTATCTATCTGTCTATCTATCTAATAATATAGATTGTTGTATATATCTAACGAATTCGGTTGTTAGCTGCCAGTTGACTGATTTATTTATGCATCGATCCGCTCATTTCTCTCTCTCTCTCTCTCTCTCCTCTCTCTCTCTCTCTCTCTCTCTCTCTGTGGTAGTGGTACCTAATGTAAATGGTTATTAGAAATCTGCAATAGACAACGATCCAAATTTTTCTAAATTACAAAATGATTTAGCTATTCCTACCCAGTCCACTTTCTCGTCACAAACACTGAAGTTGATACCATAACCGACAGCCGCTCTTGTTATATCATCTAACACTTTATCCGATAAATTACATACAAACTGAGGATTTGCATCTTTAGTCCAACCGCTGTTCTTGATGAGCTGTTTAAGTTTACGATCGAGTTTATTCTTCAGACGTCGACACTGGCTTCGTAACTTATGATAACAATAATCGCCCAATCGAGTCTTCCATTCCAAGGGGATTGCATGATTAAAACTATAACTATTTGACCTCAGGATTCTGAAAGCTTGTTCCACATCCAGTTTCGTTATTTCTATGTACTTTTGTAGTATAAGACGTTCATATTCTTCGAATGGTTTACTGGATAGGCCGCCATGTTTCTGGGATAAAAACGATTTTGGCATAACATGCTCACTCAAACACATACATAGAAAATTAAGTTGTAATTTTAGCTTGAGGGCTCTGATGAGGGAGGAGGAAAAATCAGCAACGAAAGGCTCCAGTGAAGGGTGGTAAAGATTCGCCTGGCATCCATAATGTTATACGATCACAAGTAACACGTAAGATTGTATATCAAGAGCCAGCGGGAAAAATGAAAAGCAGCAGTACCTAGTGCTTTCTTAAAGCTGTCATATTAATACAAGGCAGACGACTTCGAAGGATGAACCTCATATACAGAGGTGAAGGTCAACATATGTTTTTACGAGCCTTGCGCATTGTCATTCCCCAATATTTGCATCAAGAAATTGAATACATTAGAAAGATAGGGAAAGATGTATGTTATCCTTCACATATATTAGATATTTGTTATAAAAACCCCACAAAAAGTTTTATAGTGTAAGTAACACGGAGAAAGAAAATTCTAAGAACATTCTTAGTTTGCCTTATTTTAACGGATTTGAAACCATTAAATCATTGTTAAAAGCCTTTAAGGTCAACCTTGTTTTTTCCTATGATAACACACTAAAAGGAATGTTAATAAAAAATGGCCCCAGGGAAAGCAACAACATAATATATAAAATTCCCATGTATGGACTGCCCCTCTTTTTATCTCAGACAGTCGAGCAAGGGCTTAGAAGTAAGATTAAGCCAGCATAAATATTCTGTAAAAACAGGGCAAACATCTAATGCAATATTCATTCATTTAAGTGGAAACAACCACCGAATAAATTGGAGTGGTAGTTCAGTAATTGCAAGGTCAAAAGATGTCTTATAAAATCTTTTCGAATCTGCTATAATACAACTTACTTCGCATTGTAATTTTAATATTAGTCGTGGCCTGTTTCATTTAGACCCTTGTATTTGTAGCATGTTTAAGAATGACCTCAAAGATATAATTACAGACTTAAATACAAATTAGTTGCCTTAGAGATATCTTCGTTGTATAGTATGTGTTTGATATGATTTGTGAATAAGTTTTTGTTTACCAAAGTTCTGAATAGCTGTCACTCTATATTATCCTTTAATTGTCTTGTCCTTGTGTCTGCCAAAAACCACAGCCCAGTTGAATATTTTCATGTGTCCTGGGGTGACTTTCTCTGAAGCAACCAGCTGCCTTGAAAAAAAGAATCTAGTTGCCAAATATGTTTTTGTTAAGCTGTGGGTCGTGGTAACATTTGGCAATGATTTTATGATCGTTGCCATTTTAAGACACTGTTGCACTTATAACAGTGCTGGACACTGCCTCTATTTTTAATGATCGTTTGCATGAACAGGTTGACGGTATATGGCTACAGGATCAACCCTCTGTCCCATGTACAGGGTGTCCATAAAGTCCCAGTACCATTACAAGTATGTATTGCTTGGAACGGTACTGGGACTTTATGGACACCCTGTATTTTTGTTCTCTTTAGATCGGCTCTCCAAACTGACCAACCAATTCCTCTCGTCCACTGATAAATTACATCCTAATATCAAGTTTACATGAGAGAGAGAGAGAGAGAGAGAGAGAGAGAGAGAGAGAGAGAGAGAGAGAGAGAGAGAGAGAGGAAAATGATCGATTGTCATTTTTGGATGTTATAATGTTTCGACGTGGTGACAGTTTGAAAGCCTCCGTTAAAAAAAGAAGCAAAAAAAATTTCCAGGTCGAGGTTCGAACTTCTACGAGTATTATACTTGTTTTGATCATCTTCAACTCGATTCAATTTCTACCTGTCATTCCTATCATAAAGAGATATTGTTCTTGTATAAGTATTTTAAACTGATGGGTCTATGTTCTTGCCCCAGATGTCATTCGGAGACTTACGTATAGGATTGGGATCGACTAAACGACAGAGCTGATTCACATGATGGTGTCAGCCATCTTAGTACAAGTACTGGCTGCACTAGATTGTCCAATCCCGAATTTTCTCATATCAGAAATCGCACAAAAATGTGTAAAACCTGTACTAAATTATCCTGACTTCTCTGCTCGTCTTTGAGTCGTTATTAATTAAGTCATTTATAGCTCACAAGTTGAACTGATACACCTTTGTAGTAAGTAGGCTACAGTTGTAGTAGTACTATCTGGCTCGTGTCGGATCTTTGGTTCTTCTTAATGTAGTGTTGTATAATTTGTTGAGCCTCCATTTTAATAATATTTTGTCTTTTTAATATATATATATATATATATATTATATTTAATTTATATAATATATATATATATATATATATATATATATATATAGATATATATATATATATATATATATATACACATACACACACACACACACACACACACACACATATATATATATGTATAATATATATATATATATATACATATATATATATATATATATATATATATATATATATATATATATATATATATATATATATATATATATATATATATATATATATATATATATATGCAATCAGGTCTGGCAACAAAAAAGAACAGAAAGGAAAAATGAAAAACCACAAAAAAACACTGGAACAGAGTAATGCTACCAAAAGGTTATATATACAAAAAAAGTATCATGTACAAACATAAAAAACGAAATAAAGCAATATTAGAAGAAACAAGTACCTACTCTAGAAGACTTTAACACACTCACTAAAAATGCAGCATTCTTTTCCCCATGTACGTCGTCACAACAATCAACATGAGACTAGTTCGGGAGCCATGATGTCTTTGCATTTAAATGAGCTCCTAATGGTGTACTCCTTCTGAGGTTTGAACGCACCCCTGACGTTAAAATGGGGATTAAAGCTCTCTTAAAAGTTTTATCGGTCTATTCTTAACAGGAAAAACTCGAACACAAAACGCCATGCAAGCACGTGTGCGATGGTTTGGACACCTATGAAGATCTGTTAGGACAAACGGGCTTTTAGCAACACCACCATTCAGTGCCATATATACGGGAACATAAAGGAAAAGCGACAAACCTTCCTTGCTTAGACCTCGGTTTCCTTTCTCTAGTCGAGTGGACGCCGTGGGGCTGGAATTATGGAAAGTCTTAACAATTTAAAGTTGAAACCTTCCCTCAGTAACAACGTACAAGTAGGTCCACGGAGATGCTGTATTTTTTCATTTTTAGAATCACGCTGCACCCAAATGGTTGAAGTTATCCTGAAAACCAATAAAAATCATGACAGCAAACCCAATGCTCTGACCACTCAACATGCCACTTCAACGCAATGTATGTATTGGAAAGTGTTCAAAATGGCATTAAACATAATAGCTACTCCATTGGGCCATTTCTAACTCGTCATCCTCTTTCTTATTGTCACAGTCCTGCAGTGTACAGGCTGGTGTGCTTACAGGGTAATACATTGTGGATGCATGATCTCACACATTTGCAGGACATCAGTAACAAATTCCTCATCTCCATCTTCTCCAAATAGCTGCTTTTTTTCCGGAGACAATTCTCTATTTCCCCATCCGGGATATTTCATATCTCTGATGCATTTCCCGCCCTGCTCTTTGCAATGCACGGATGCATACTGCAGGCAAACGCTTCCACACTGCATGGAAAACAGTTCATCTGCAACTCTCCACTTTCTCTCCCCAGGAGAGGAGAGAATTCCCGAAATATATCGTTCGAACGAATCGACTTAACTGCTTTGATCTGTAGACAGTAACCTATTTACGTTAAACGAAAACCAGACAAGAAATAATGGATGGAAACTAGAACTGAAGAGATACAACACATCCCATTGTGGGAACTTCTTTACAAACAAGATATGTGACACGTGGAATAAACTGCCACCAGAAGTTGTAAACAGCAACAGTGTGGAAGAGTTTAAAAGAAAGCTAGACAGAATCATTAAGAAGACACTGTGAATGCACAGTAAAACCTACTCCTGTTCTTCAGTGCTTCAGTCATATAGTAATGCCTGCTCACTGACTGAAGGTCTTTCCTTGGACAAAAGACGTTAGTGGCTATGAAAACATAGCCAAAAAACCAAAAACAAAGTAATGTATTACAGGACACACAACACGTTTATCACTCCACGGAAGGTCCTCAAGGTATCCATTTTCCTTAAAATCCTGAAAATAAGAGCGTATGACTATAAGGGTAGAATACCTCCTCTGTCAAAAAGGAAACTCTTTGTAATATCGTTAGAGATATATTTTAAATACCTCTAGGTTAAACTTCCTGGAATAACTTCGGAAAAATTGGTTAAAAATCACTTTTTTTTGTCATAAAATCGTAAAATTTGGCCGAGAGAGCAGAAATAAAATTACGTATACTACACAAGAGTATCTAGAGAATTTAATTCTGAGTTAAATAAAAGTAACTTCACGAAAAATAGGAAGACTTTGAGTGAAGTTATGGCTAAATGACTGAACGCATAACGTAGCAGATTGAAGACGGCGGCAGTTTTTAAAACATCCATATTGGAGGTTCTGGTGGGTAAAAGTCAGAAGAAAGCGCGCATTTATAAATGCAGGCATATTGTTAGGACAAGTGTTACTGAATGCTGAAAAAAATGGCACACAGCAACAGTAACGTACTATGCTATACTCGTTAACAACACTGACGCCATCCTCTGGTTGGGAAACCCAAGAAGAAGAACGATCTCTATTATAGGAATTGGTTTACTCTCTCTCTCTCTCTCTCTCTCTCTCTCTCTCTCTCTCTCTCTCTCTCTCTCTCTCGGACAACGTAGCTACTTCTTAAGCAGGGCATTTTGAACCATGAATATGGCGAAGGTTTATCTGAAAATATACTGACTACACACACACACACACACACAATGTCAGTTAAGACTAGCTCATTATGAAACTTGCACAATAAAGTTCTTAAATTCTATGTTTCTTTTTTTATTACTTTTTGCACCACGGCGTGTCCCTAGGGATCCTAGGATATTATACCCTTTAAGCAAGGACTTTTATTTATAGACGAGTGGGGGCGGGGTTGGGGGTGGGCGTAGCGGCTGATGCATGTCAAGCAACGCACGCCCTCCTGATCATCTCTCTGGGAATTCAGACTTCAGTGAGAGGACGAACGCCATTAGAGCAAGTAGTACTACTAAGCTCACATCTCATACTCTACAGAGATGCAGTGTTCGAGCACGGCCGTTGCTTCTTGCTTGCGTCTGCTTGCGACCATTTTTCTCCTCCTTGCAATGGCTGGTCGCTGCCACTCGCAGCAATTGGATAATATTCAGCTCAGCAGAATTCAAGGCTCCATCGAAACCCTCACTCACGTGGTACAAGGTGAGGAGGAGGGAAAGAGAGTTGTGAATCGTGTGAATTGTTGCATTTATTCGTATTTTTGTGCTCAAAAAGAACATTACAGTATTATGCACTGTAAAGTCCATATTGATTCTTTAGAATTATAATGTCCAATGTGGCCTAAAAAACCACAGGTTAACAAAAAAACATATTTTCAAACCAATGTTTCCGTTTTTATTTTCAAAGCTTTCGGAGAACGTCACCTCAGGAATCGGAAAGCTTTCGGAGGACGTCACCGCAGGAATCGGGAAAATTTTCAACTTTTTGGCCATAGGTGATTAATCAACGTTTTGTTATTCAATAATATATATATATATATATATATATATATATATATATATATATATATACATATATATATATATATATATATATATATATATATATATATATATATATATATATATATATATATATATATATATATATATATATATATATATATATATATATATGGGATAAACTGATCTTTAGAGTGATGGAAGATAGATTTTGTGAAGTGTTTATATGCAGCCAGATAAGCATGAGAGAGAGAGAGAGAGAGAGAGAGAGAGAGAGAGAGAGAGAGAGAGAATGGAGTCGGTCATTTGAATGGCTGGATGCAGAGCACAGGAGGAGGCAATATGGCTGACACGAGAAAAGTCTGTCGAATTGACTGCTCAAGATGTGAAGAGGGAAATTGAGTGAGATAATGAGCTATGATGGTGGCAGCTTAATCGAGTGTTTGGCCAGGGTGTGTAAGGTGAGTCTGGACTTTGGAAAGATTCCAAGGGAATGGGTCTAGGAAGAAATGGTTCCTTAGTATGAGGGAAGAGGTGATTCTGTAGGAGTTTAAAAGAATTGTTGGTAGGGGGCTATTTTCCACTTAAAACGACGGACAAGAAATAGATCTTAGAAGGTTTAAGGAGAAAAGCAAGATTGTTGAAGAGACGGTTAAGAGACCCTTATCGAAGCAGTAAAGGAAAAAAGCAGAGAAGCTACAGAGTAGAATATCGACAGATGAAAGTGATTAAAGTTTTGATGGTGAAAGCAGACTTTGTGCTGGAATTGATAGGCAACTTTAGAACCACCTGCAGTGAGCCATGCAAGAGACCAAGTGGGTGGTACTTGGCATTGCCAAATGAGGAACTAAACAGTCTTAAAAAATGACATGACATTTAATGCTGCTAAGAAACATCTTACTTTGACTTCCAGATCATCTTTACTGTGGAAAACGGTTGGCTGAAGCTGAGATCCATCCTGTTACTTCCTTGGCAAAGACACCAGCAACTGGGAACAGAGCCGTCAGAAATGCTTAGCCTTGGATTCCGACTTGGTCACAATCACTCGCGATGAGGAGTACAACTTCCTCCGTGGTGAGTACAAGTGACTGTGAGTTTAAATACTATTCAGGTAGCCACTACGGTGGTACCATCAACTTTGTTTCATCAGACAGATAAGTCACTGATCTAAGTTCAAATAGACCCAGCCAAAGACTTTCATCTTTAGTGCATTTAATATTACTAAACACAATACACTTTATAAGGAAGTTGCTGGTACTATATACCTGTAAGCCCAGAGGGGCCCCGTGCTACCATATAAAGGCTGTCCTTTCCTTTACTGGTACCAGCTCGTACCCTAAAAAAAAGAATCTTTCAAATGAGTTACACAGGAGCAAAGCTACATTATATGTATCACAAACTTCAAACAAATTACAAATCACCTATTTACATGGAATTTTTTGACAGCTGAATTATCTTGTTTTCAAGAATTGACCCATTAGATGAATATGGAGAACCACACTTTCCCTTTCAATCTAATCAGTTCTTCTCTTTGCAGATCTTGCAAAAGGTCACGACACCTATGTAGGACTGAGTGACCTGCAGGAAGAAGGGACCTACAGATGGGTTGCAGATGGCACCATCCACCAAATCGTTGAATCATGGTAAGAGCTGAAGTTGAAGTAATAGGAATTCGTGATTCATGATATAGTACCTAGATCAGAGAAGAGCGTTAGGCTTCTTCAAGAATACTGAGAGGAAGAAGCATAATTCGAATTATATCGGGCAATAGGGTCACAGACTCACTGGATCACACTTCGACTACTGAGAAATGATAACCAGAGTTAGACAGAGGACCATTTATCACTCTCCACAGTATCACGTGATGTATATTACAGGCTGTACCCCAATACTTGAAACTCCAACCACAGGTAGGCCTGTGTTCTGAACTTTTGCTAGAAGATCAATCCATTCAAAAGTTATTAAGCATTACTGATGAAACAGCTTTAAAAAAAGTATTGGGCTTTCAGATGGGACTCTTAAGTCTCCTTTATCTTATGCTCATCATTCCTTGGACAGGGTATTATAATTCCTACCCTCAGGACTAGGCACAAGTGTGGAGGACACTGGCAGCATTTTAGTACTAGGACTCTTCTAGTGTTACCATTCGTAAATGACAATGGAAGTGGTGTTTCTCAACATTGATTATCTTTCTCCCTCCAGGTGGGGTGAAGGCGAACCCAACAAACACGAGTCACGAGAACACTGTGTCCATTTCTTTCACTACAAAGGCGATCGCCTAAATGATCACATTTGTGCCAATGAGTTCAGGTAAGGAATTCATTATTATTTCATTGGATGAAATCTATTCGTACTGAACAAGTACACGTTGTGGCCATTGACTTGAAATTCAAGCTTCCAAAGAATATG
>NC_087216.1:71729392-71764421 GCF_015104395.2 Macrobrachium nipponense | reverse complement strand
CATATTCTTTGGAAGCTTGAATTTCAAGTCAATGGCCACTTTCGTGTACATTAAGTTCCAGAAGGATTTCGTTCGAAATTCACTAACTGGCAACTACAACTCGTAGCTGAAAAACTTTTTTTTGCTACAGTGAAAGCTCTATCAAGCAAAATAAAGCTAACATATGATGCGCAAATATCAAATCTATGATATTTATAACAATCATAAGAAAAAATTACGGTAATAGTAATTATTTTAAAGTATAGTAATTACTTCAAACTCTAGAAACGAGACAATTTGAAATTTTCGTTCAACACAGGATTACCAACATTGTCAATATATATTTCGAGGAATATGGAAACAAATATATAATATCATAGTGTATTATCAATTATTTTAGCGAAGATGCATAAAACCATGCAAGTATCAATAGAATGTAAAGGGAAAATCTCTGCGACATTAAACATAATCAACCATGTGGTCACCTAGATTCAACAGGGAAGTTGGGTGTGGTTGGTAGTTCTGATTCTAGCTTCTAGGACCGAGCATAAAACACCATCTTCGAGAAAGGCTCTAACTGCTTCTGCTACCTTCAGGTGACTAGGCCTAGTTCCGGCCATAGCAAGGCTTACAATGCTGGGCCACTGTCTTTATTTAGGCAAAGATAGAACCATCAGGACCGACACCATGACCTGTACTTGCACCTGGGAAACAGACTCGCTATATAAAAGATAAGAAAGACGGTTGCAAGCAAACAGAACACCCATAAAATCACCACCTGGTTAAGTAGGGAGACGACAGACCCCAACGACCCCTCCCCCCTCTGCCTCTACCTCTACCCACAATCCTAACTCCACCTTTTTCACTTCAACCTTTTACCTCAAATCTTTGAATCATATCACAACCATGAAATTTAAGACTGAATTTGCGGAAGTGGGCTTATCATAAGGGAGTGATATCACCCAAATTCATATTTCCACGGACAACCAGTAATCAGTTCGATCCAGTCAAGCATTATTGTATAACAGAAATTTATAAGTTTTTGGGTATATATATATATATATATATATATATATATATATATATATATATATATATATATATATATATATAACACACATAAAGAAGCACCCGAGCATGACTAATAGCCTAGTGCTCGATTCTTAAAACGGGCCTCTGGTTATTCCTGACCAAATAAAAAGGTCCTGAGAGAGAGAGAGAGAGAGAGAGAGATGAGAGAGAGAAGAGAGAGAGAGAGAGAGAGAGAGCATAACAGGAGATACTCGAATTGAAATAAGTCTCGCCAAGCATATTCACACACCGGATCGTATGGACAAGAATAGTCTCACTTATGCACTGAAAAAAATAAAAAAGAGGTGGAAACCTCCGAAAATACTAGTTTGATGCGACCCTGAACGCAATTCCACTTGCAAAAATGTGCACAATTGAGGAATTCGATGAAATTATTATCTAACAAGCTGGAAAATATAGTTCCTTGATTTTTGAAATAGGCCTAACCATGTAGCCAATGCTAAACGCGCATATAACTTGGATTTCGTTTTTTTTTTCTTTTTTTTTTTACACTAACTTGTGCCTTATTTATATTTCATTTAATCAGATGTTTAATTTCTATGTGCTTTATCAAAATAATAACTTTCGATATAACTTTCGATATAACGCTATAAAAGTCGAGAGTTAATTTGCAAATCATATTAGGCCAATGCCACTGGATATCAAACATTGAGAGCCGCAGATGTTTCTATGGGGAATTATTTTTTCTTTTAATAAACAATTATTGAACTAATATTGATAATTCACTTGAGAAATACTTTCTGTCCTTATACAGTTAATCACTGATACGTATTATCTGATAAAGAGGATGACAATAATTGGAATAAAATATACTAACTGGCAACACCACGAGTTTCTAAAGAAGTACGATCAATTCTGAGATTTTTCGCTTTACTTCTGGAACTTATTGTACTTGTTCAGTACGAATAAATTTCATCCAATGAAATAATGAATGCCTTACCTGAACTCATCATCACAATCGCCATCATTGAGGCGATCGTCAAAGTAGTTATAGAAATGGATACAGTGTTCTCGTGAACCTTGGTTGTTGGGCTCGCCTACATCCCACCTGGAGGGAGAAAGATAATCAATGTTGAGAACCACCACGTCCATTGTCATTGACGAATGGTAACACTAGAAGAGTCCTAGTACTAAAATGCTGCCAGTGTCCTCCACCACTTGTGCCTAGTCCTGAGGGTAGGAATTATAATACCCTGTCCAAGGAATGAAGAGCATAAGATAAAGGAGAATTAAGAGTCCCATCTGAAAGCCCAATACCTTTTTTAAAGCTGTTTCATCAGTAATGCTTAATAACTTTTGAATGGATTGATCTTCTAGCAAAACTTCAGAACATCAGGCCTGCCTGTGGTCGTAATTTCAAGTAATGAGGTACTGCCTGTGATATACATTACGTGATACTGTGGAGAGTGATAAATGGTCCTATGTCTAACTCTGGTTATCATTTCTCAGTAGTCGAATTGTGATCCAGTGAGTCTGTGACCCTATTGCCCGATATAATTCGAATTATGCTTCTTCCTCTCAGTTTTCTTGAAGAAGCCTAACGCTCATTTCTGATCTAGGTAGTACTATCTCATGAATCATGAATTCCTGTTGCAACAATTTCAGCTCTTACCATGATTCAACGATTTGGTGTATGGTGCCATCTGCAACCCATCTGTAGGTCCCTTCTTCCTGCAGGTCATTCAGTCCTACATACATGTTGTGACCTTTTGCAAGATCTGAAAAGAGAAGAACTGATTAGATTGAAAGGGAAAAGATGGTTCTCCATTTTCGTCTCATCGGTCAATCCTTGAAAACAGAAGATAATTCAGCTGTCAAAAAATTCTATGGAAATAGGTGATTTGTAATTTGTTTGAAGTTTATGATATATATAATCTATCTTTGCTCCTGTGTAACTTATTCGAAAGATTCTTTTTTGGGGGTACCAGCTGGTACCAGTAAAGGAAAGGACAGCCTTCATGGTATCTAAGGGCCCCTCAGGGCTTACAGGTATATAGTACCAGCAACTTCCATATAAAGTGTATTGTGTTCAGTAATATTAAATGCACTAAAGATCAAAGTGTTTGGCTCTGTCTATTTGAACTTAGATCAGTGACTTATCTGTCTGATGAAACAAAGTTGATGGTACCACCGTAGTGGCTACCTGAATAGTATTTAAACTCACAGTCACTTGTACTCACCACGGAGGAAGTTGTACTCCTCATCGCGAGTGATTGTGACCAAGTCGGAATCCAAGGCTAAGCATTTCTGACGGCTCTGTTCCCAGTTGCTGGTGTCTTTGCCAAGGAAGTAACAGGAGGATCTCAGCTTCACCCAACCATATTCGCAGTAAAGATGATCTGGAAGTCAAAGTAAGATGTTTCTTAGCAGCATTGAATGTCATGTTCAGTTTTTAAGCTGGTTTATCTCTGGTTTAGTTCCTCATTGGGCAATACCAAGTGCCACCCACTTGGTCTATTGCATGGCTCACTGTAGGTGGTTCTAAAGTTGCCTATCAATTCCAGCACAAGGTCAGCTTTCACCATCAAAACTTTAATCACTTTCATCCGTCGATACTCTACTCTGTAGCTTCTCTGCTTTTTTCCTTTACTGCTTCGGTAAGGTTCTCTTAACTGTCTCTTCACAATACTTGCATTGTTCTCCTGTTAAACCTTCTAAGATCTATCTTGTCATCTTTTAAGTGAAAATAGCCCTACATAATTCTTTTAAACTCCTACAGAATCACCTCTTCCCTCATACTAAGGAACCATTCCTTCCTAGACCCATTCCCTTGGAATCTTTCCAAAGTCCAGACACCTTACACACCCTGGCCAAACACTCGATTAGGCTGCCACCATCATAGCTCATTATCTCACTCAATTTCCCTCTTCACATCTTGAGCAGTCAATTCGACAGGCTTTCTCGTGTCAGCCATATTGCCTCCTCCTGTGCTCTGCGTTCAGCCATTCAAATGACCGACTCCATTCTCGCTCTCTCTCTGCCTCTTGCTTATCTGTCTGCATATAAACACCTCACAAAATCTATCTTCCATCACTTAAAGATCAGTTTATCCATATATATACGTATATATATATATATATCTATATATATATATATATATATATATATATATATATTTATAGATATATATATATATATATAGATAGATATATATATATATATATCTATATATATATATATATATTTATAGATATATATATATAGATATATATATATATATATATATATATATATATATATATAGGGATAAATATACTGATATATATGGGGGAAGATGATAAACTGATCTTTAAAGTGATGGAAGATAGATTTTGTGAGGTGTTTATATGCAGACAGATAAGCAAGAGGCAGAGAGAGAGAGAGAGAGAGAGAGAGAGAGAGAGAGAGAGAGAGAGAGAGAGAATGGAGTCGGTCATTTGAATGGCTAAATGCAGAGCACAGGAGTAGGCAATATGGCTGACACGAGAATGGAAGGAGTTGTGGAAATCTGAGAAAGAAAGCCTGTCGAATTGAATAACAAAACGTTGATTAATCACCTATGGCCAATAAGTTGAAAATTTTCCCGATTCCTGCTGTGACGTCCGAAAGCTTCCCGATTCCTGAGGTGACGTTCTCCGAAAGCTCTGAAAATAAAAACGGAAACTATGGTTTGAAAATATGTTTTTTTGTTAAGCTGTGGTTTTGTGGCCACATTGGACATTATAATTCTAAAGAATCAATATGGACTTTACAGTGCATAATACTGTAATGTTCTTTTTGAGCACAAAAATACGAATAAATGCAACCAATTCACACGATTCAAACGCTTCTTTCCTCCTCCTCACTTGTACCACGTGAGTGAGGCTTTGATGGAGCCTTGAATATTGCTGAGCTGAATATTATCCAATTGCTGCGAGTGGCAGCGACCAGCCATTGCAAGGAGGAGAAAAATGGTCGCAAGCAGACGCAAGCAAGAAGCAACGGCCGTGCTCGAACACTGCATCTCTGTATGTAGAGTATGAGATGTGAGCTTAGTAGTACTACTTGCTCTAATGGCGTTCGTCCTCTCACTGAAGTCTGAATTCCCAGAGAGATGATCAGGAGGGCGTGCGTTGCTTGACATGCATCAGCCGCTACGCCCGCCCCCAACCCCCGCCCCCTCTTCTTATAAATAAAAGTCCTTGCTTAAAGGGTATAATATCCTAGGATCCCTAGTGACACGCCGTGGTGCAAAAAGTAATAAAAAAAGAAACATAAAATGTGAGAACTTTATTGTGCAAGTTTCATAATGAGCTAGTCTTAACTGCATTCTCTCTCTCCTTCTCTCTCCTCTCTCCTCTCTCTCTCTCACTCTCTCTCTCTGTGTGTGTGAGTGGTAGCAGTTATTTTAGTTTCAGAAAACCTTCGCCATATTTCACGTATGTGAATAATACCAAATGGTTTTTGGTTAAAATTTCCTGCTTAAGAAGTAGCTACGTTGTCCGAGAGAGAAAGAGAGAGAGACGAGAGAGAGAGAGCGCAAACCAAAACCAATCCCTATAATAGAGATCGTTCTTCTTC
This sequence comes from Macrobrachium nipponense, assembly GCF_015104395.2. Classification (NCBI taxonomy): domain Eukaryota; kingdom Metazoa; phylum Arthropoda; class Malacostraca; order Decapoda; family Palaemonidae; genus Macrobrachium; species Macrobrachium nipponense. The sequence goes on along the minus strand of NC_087216.1, from coordinate 71,758,811 downwards.
TTGGGTTTCCCAACCAGAGGATGGCGTCAGTGTTTTTAACGAGTATAGCATACATTACTGTTGCTGTGTGCCATTTTTTTCAGCAGTCAGTAACACTTGTCCTAATATTATGCCTGCATTTATAAATGCGCGCTTTCTTCTGACTTTATCCACCAGACCTTACAATTTGGACGTTTTAAAAATGCCCGCCGTCTTCATTCTGCTACGTTATGCGTTCAGTCATTTAGCCTTAACTTCACTCAGTCTTCCTATTTTTCTGGAAGTTACTTGTATTTAACTCGGAATTAAATTCTCTATTTACTCTTGTTATAAAATCGTAAAATTTGGCTCTCTCGGCCAAATTTTACGAATTTATAAAAAAAAAAAAAAATTGATTTTTAACCAATTTTTTCGAAGTTATTCCAGGAAGTTTAACCTAGAGGTATTTAAAATATATCTCTAACGATATTACAAAGAGTTTCCTTTTTGACAGAGGAGGTATTCTACCCTTATAGTCATACGCTCTTATTTTCAGGATTTTAAGGAAAATGGATATCTTGAGGACCTTCCGTGGAGTGATATACGTATTGTGTTGTCCTGTAATACATTACTTTGTTTTTTGGCTATCTATTGATAGCCACTAACGTCCTTTTGTCCAGGGAAATACCTTCAGTCAGTGAGCAGGCATTACTATATAACTGAAGCACTGAAGAACAGGAGAAGGTTTTACTGTACATTCACAGTGTCTTCTTAATGATTCTGTCTAGCTCTCTTTTAAACTCTTCCACAATGTTGCTGTTTACAACTTCTGGTGGCAGTTTATTCCACGTGTCACATATCTTGTATGTAAAGAAGTTCCCACAATGGGATGTGTTGTATCTCTTCAGTTCTAGTTTCCATCCATTATTTCTTGTCTGGTTTTCGTTTAACGTAAATAGGTTACTGTCTACAGATCAAAGCAGTTAAGTCGATTCGTTCGAACGATATATTTCGGGAATTCTCTCCTCTCCTGGGGCGAGAAAGTGTAGAGTTGCACATGAACTGTTTTCCATGCAGTGTGGAAGCGTTTGCCTGCAGTATGCATCCGTGCATTGCAAAGAGCAGGTCGGGAAATGCATCAGAGATATGAAATATCCGGATGGGGAAATAGAAAAATTGTCTCCAAAAAGAAAAAAAGCAGCTATTTGGAGAAGATGAGATGGGAGGAAATTGTTACTGATGTCCTGCAAATGTGTGAGTTCATGCATCCACAATGTATTAATTACACTGTAAGCACACCAGTCTGTACACTGCAGGACTGTGACAATAAGAAAGAGGATGACGAGTTAGAAATGGCCCTATGGAGTGCTATTATGTTTAATGCCATTTTGAACACTTTCCAATACATACATTGCGTTGAAGTGGCATGTTGAGTGGTCAGAGCATTGGGTTTGCTGTCATGATTTTTATTGGTTTTCAGGATAAACTTCAACCATTTGGGTGCTGCGTGATTTTAAAAATGAAAAATAGAGCATCTCCGTGGACCTACTAGTACGTTGTTACTGAGGAAGGTTTCAACTTTAAATTGCTAAGACTTCCATTAATTGCAGCCCACGACGTCCACTCGACTAGAGAAAGGAAACCGAGTCTAAGCAAGGAAGGTTGTCGCCTTTTCCTTTATGTTCCCGTATATATGGCACTGAATGGTGGTGTTGCTAAAAGCCCGTTTATCCTAACAGATCTTCAAAGGTGTCCAAACCATCGCACACATGCTTTGCAAAGTTGCATGGCGTTTTGTGTTCGAGTTTTTCCTGTCAAGAATAGATTGATAAAACTTTTAAGAGAACTTTAATCCCCCTTTTAACGTCAGGGGTGCGTTCAAACCTCAGAAGGAGTACACCATTAGGAGCTCATTTAAATGCAAAGACATCATGGCTCCCGAACTAGTCTCATGTTGATTGTTGTGACGACGTACATGGGGAAAAGAATGCTGCATTTTTAGTGAGTGTGTTAAAGTCTTCTAGAGTAGTACTTGTTTCTTCTAATATTGCTTTATTTCGTTTTTATGTTTGTACATGATACTTTTTTGTATATATAACCTTCTGGTAACATTACTCTGTTCCAGTGTTTTTGTGGTTTTTCATTTTTCCTTTCTGTTCTTTTTTGTTGCCTGACCTGATTGCATATATATATATATATATATATATATATATATATATATATATATATATATATATATATATATATATATTAATTAGACACAGAATATTATAAACTGGAGGCTCAACAAATTATACAACACATACATTAAGAAGAACCAAGAATCCGACTCGAGCCAGATAGTACTACTACACCTGTAGGCCTACTTACTACAGAGGTGTGTCAGTTCAACTTGTGCGCTATAACTGCTTAATTAATAACGACTCAAAGACGAGCAGAGAAGTCAGGATAATTTAGTACAGGTTTTACACATTTTTGTGCGATTTCTGATATGAGAAAATTCGGGATTGGAAGAATGACAGGTAGAAATTGAATCGAGTGAAGATGATCAAAACAATACAATAGAAGTTCGAACGTAGACCTGGAATTTTTTTTATTTTTATTTTATTTTAACGGTAGCTTTCAAAATGTCACCATGTCGAAACACTATAACATCCAAAAATGGCAATCAATCATCCCTCTCTCTCTCCTCTCTCTCTCTCTCTCTCTCTCTCTCTCTCTCTCTCATGTAAACTTGATATTAGGATGTAATTTATCAGCGGACGAGAAGAATTGGTTGGTCAGTTTGGAGAGCCGATCTAAAGAGAACAAAAATACAGGGCGTCCATAAAGTCCAGTACCATTCCAAGCAATACATACTTGTAATGGTACTTGGGGGGGACTTTATGGACACCCTGTACATGGGACAGAGGGTTGATCCTGTAGCCATATACCGTCAACCTGTTCATGCAAACGATCATTAAAAATAGAGGTAGTGTCCAGCACTGTTATAACTGCAACAATGTCTTAAAATGGCAACGATCATAGAATCATTGCCAAATGTTACCACGACCCACAGCTTAACAAAACCATATTGGCAACTAGATTCTTTTTTTCAAGGCAAACTGGTTGCTTCAGAGAAAGTCACCCAGGACACATGAAAATATTCAATGGCTGTGGTTTTTGTCAGACACAAGGACAAGACAATTAAAGGATAATAGAGTGACAGCTATTCAGAACTTTGGTAAACAAAAACTTATTCACAATACATATTAAACACACATAACTATACAACGAAGATATCTCTAGGCAACTAATTTGTATTTAAGTCTGTAATTATATACTTTGAGGTCATTGCTTAAACATGTTACAAATACAAGGGTCTAAATTGAAACAGGCCACGACTAATATTAAAATTTACAATGCGAAGGAAGTTGTATTATAGCAGATTCGAAAAGATTTCGTGATGAGACATCTTTGACCTTGCAATTATAACTACTAGTCCCAATTTATTCGGTGTGTTTTGCACTTTAAATGAATGAATATTGCATTAGATGTTTGCCCAGTTTTACAGAATATATGCTGGCTTAATTTACTTCTAAGCCCTTGCTCGACTGTCTGAGATAAAAAGAGGGGCAGTCCCATACATGGAATTTTAAATATTATGTTGTTGCTTATTTCCACGGGCCATTTTTTATTAACATTCCTTTTAGTGTGTTATCATAGGAAAAAACAAGGTTGACCGTAAAGGCTTTTAACAATGATTTAATGGTTTCAAATCCGTTAAAATAAGGTAAACTAAGAATGTTCTTAGAATTTTCTTTCTTCGTGTTACTTACACTATAAAACTTTTTGTGGGTTTTTATAACAAATATCTAATATATGTGAAGGATAGCATAAATCTTTCCCTATTTTCAAATGTATTCAATTTCTTGATCCAAATATTGGGGACTGACAATGCGCAATGTTCGTAAAAACATATGTTGACCTGCACCTCTGTATATGAGGTTCATCCTTCGAAGTCGTCTGCCTTGTATTAATATGACAGCTTCAAGAAATTTTTAATAATCTGCAACTCGCATCTAGTTGTAGTTACTGAAAACGATACTTCTTCAGTGCCAACAATAACTATTCTGGCCATGAACAACAGTTAAGAGATTTCTTTGCAATTGGTTGGTCTGTCTTATAAGACCCCTAGGGTGGGGAAGGGGGGGAGGTGTTGGCTAAGCTTCAGCCGACATCTCTACAGATTGTCATTTGCTTTTCCACAGCAAAAGGAAATCCACCAGAGGCAGCCCTCATTTTTGGCCTACAACCAACTTATGGATATATGGGCATGTTACATACTTAGTGATGTTTACACAAATGTTTCTTTCTTAACCCATTACCATTTATGGCATGTCACTAATTGTACACACACTCATAGTATATAATGAGCTCTTATATTGCTCTGCAAATCTCTCTAGTTTTTGTTTTGGCATAGCCATTACACTAACCATACACACATTCAGAGGTCCGGATAAACTAATCCTTTATAATAATAAACATACATAGGCTACTTGGTAACTATAATCAATTACTGAAGTTTTTAATGAATATTGGTAATGATCAGTTATAGTTTTAAAAGTAAAATGAGTGTTGGGTAGCCAGTGCCATCTACTATATGGTTCCCCTTGGCCTTACAAGAAATGGTCTTGGTAGAATAGAAACCTCCACCCAAAGGCCAAGCACTGGGACCTCGAGGTCATTCAGTGCTGAACTGGTAAAAGAATTTGAATATGAATGGAGGTAGAGGAATAAAAGGGGGGATGGGGATGAATGGATGTTGCAAAGAACCTCAAGTAATGCCTACAGTGCCCAGCATGAATTGCACTGATGACATGGCACCATAAGGGAAACAAGATAATAATTTACGGGTATAGCAGAACTGGGACGGCAAGGTTATTCCGTACTGATTTGAAAAACTTGTGGGATTTTTATATATATTTAAAGAACACTAATTTATGGCAAAAACTGGGCAGTTTTGAAGAGTAAACTTCTATGGTAAGAATATCTTGGTTTCACAAGACCAATAAGCTGATTAACAGAAATCCTAGGGTTGACCCAAAAAGGATTAGATAATTTTACGTGGCTAAGAACTAACTGGTTACTTGGCACCAGGAACTTACAGTTTAATGTGGGAACCGCACATCTATTGAGAAATTGAAATAATTTTCGTAAGATCCCTTGTTGTCAGAGGAGAAGCAAACTAAATCCTAACTGGTATTCCTTTCACATTTCACACACGGAAGATTCTTTCCTTTGGAAACTCTTCCCATACATTCATTAAATTTTGTAATAAATGGCATAATCTTTGGACTATGATAATTTATACCCTAAAATACTGGTTGTAATTTACTTTGGACCTGTAGCATAGTGCGTTATCAGTGACCCTTGTGCATGGTTTTCTATGCATTACTAAAGGTTCTTTGCAGCGCAACTTTGGCCCCAGGCTCCAACCCTTTCCTTATTCCTTTTTTTTTCTTCCATCATGGCGTATCTGAGGTTGTTGTTCGTTACACCTTTTTGATGACTTTCAGCGGTGATTGACCTCATAGGATCCCCAAGCCCACCCGGGGCGTAATTCCTACATAAATGATTATTTTGGAACCTTATGGCCGCAAAACACAACTAAACATACTTCAGCGGATTATGTTCAAAAGTCCATTAAGTTAAGTCTGGGTTATTAAACTGGGATGGGCCTATCCCCTCTTTAACAGTTTCTTCTGAAAACCAAATCAAGCTTTAAAAAAGGGGAAAGAAATTGAAAACGAATCTAAAAAGTTGACAATTATGGGTGGTACGTCTACCATTTACCATGTTGAAATTAATGGTACCTACAGCACAATGAACATGCTGCGGCAAGCTGCCAGTAATATACACCTCTCTCTCTCTCTCTCTCTCTCTCTCTCTCTCTCTCTCTCTCGTCTCTCTCTCTCTCTCTCATTTTGAATTTTTCTACAAATCCTTTCTCGTTTTGAGTCACATTCCCCAACCCGGGTAGTATATCCATACCCAACCCCTTATCACCCCACCCGCTCATAGATGGTTTCTGATAATGCGATGACACCTTTTTTTTTATCTTGTTTCAATCATTGACAGTTTTTGTGGTCCTGAATGAGGTACGTGTGTGTATGAATATATGCGAACTGGGAGAGAAACAGAGAGAGAGAGAGAGAGAGAGAGAAGAGAGAGAGAGAGCCTCTAATAAAACAGATGTTCCCCAGAAGGTTCTCCAAAGGTAAAATCAAGAAGATTATCTTGGTAGTATTATTGTTCGCACTGGAGGAGGACTTCTTATAACCACTCCTAATATATATGATCGCAAGTAACATATTTTCTAACATGAATGTAAAAAACAATGTGGATTTTATAAACATGACAAAGTTAAAAGGAATATCACTGAATCTTGTATCATCTAGTCAAATAATGGAAATGTTCTAAATTTAAGTTTTGCTTCATAATGAAAGAAGTTGTAGATAAATATAAGCAACAAATTAAATATATTCAGTTTTTACATGTTTTGGACTATATGGACACGTTGTAGTTTCTGTTAGGGTTAAATCTATGTTTAAGTTTGTGACCGTTTGATATCCGATAATCCTGAATTATCTCTATTTTGATTTTCTCCCTTCTGACAAATAACTAGCCATCTGGTATTCTTCATCTTTTTGTTTACCTGATAGCTTTCTTTCCAACTGTATTTCATTTGTTCCTTGACAATGTCTTAGTAAAGACGAAAGCACTTGTATTTCTGCCTATCATTTTCCTATGGTATTCGCTTTAATATATAGATACTATATATATATATATAGATATATGATATACATAGATAATATAATATAATGTTATTATAATGTATATAATATATATAGATATATATAATATATATATAAGATACACATATATATAATATATATATATATATATATATATATAATATATAAATATATAAAAATATATATAACATCTGAAAAATCCAGTCTACATTCGTTGCCTTTTTTAATGCTAATCTCTCTCTCTCTCTCTCTCTCTCTCTCTCTCTCTCTCTCTCTCTCTCTCTCTCTCTCTCTCTCTCATTATACAACGAAGCATGCAGGCCATATCAGATATATATAAAAAAAACCGAAAAATTTAGACAAATTGAAAATGACAGAGAGAAGAGAGAGAGAGAGAGAGAGAGAGAGAGAGAGAGAGAGAGAGAGAGAGTAGCATTAAAAAAGGCAACGAATGTAGACTCTGGATTTTTCAGTTTTGTGAATAAGAAGAAGAAGAAGTAGAAGAAAAAACATCTGAAAATGATTAAATAAAGATGGGTGCAACCGTTGCGAAGGCCAGAAAGACAACCCCCCTTGGGAGTCATAGTATTCGGCCTAAATGTCATACCCAGGGGTATGACATTGGGTATTAGGAGATATCGGTCGCTAATGACCTTCTGTTCATACATAGGTATGGCTGCCATGTCGGTCTCTTTTCATATGTATGTATGTATTTGTATGTATGTATATATGTATGTATGTATGTATGTGTAATCATATTCCCAGTCGTAAACTGCCATCAACTGAGAGAGAGAGAGAGAGAGAGAGAGAGAGAGAGAGAGAGAGAGAGAGAGAGAGAGAGAGAGCGAGAGAGAGAAATTAACAAAAATAGAAGAGTTAGCCATCATCTATCTTTTTTCTACGAGTATACCGTAAATAATAGAAAACAATTACCTCTGTATTACAGGATGGACTAAAAACAATATTACGCCTTGTTCTTGAGTGCTTAAATAAATGTATCAATACTTTTAAGCCCACTATAGCTTTCCCATCAAGGAAAATACGAATTGCCAAGTCGTCTTGGAGAGAGAGAGAGAGAGAGAAGAGAGAGAGAGAGAGAGAGATGGGTTTGATAAACGGAGGCTGTGTTCTCTACGTCTCAAATTAATGAAGTCTTTTATTTATTAATATCTAGCTCTCTATATATATATATTTATTGAATATATATATATATATATATATTATATATATAATATATATATATTATCTATAATATTATATTAATATATATATCTATGTATATATTATATTATATATATTGTAATGGGAAAAATATTCCTTTAATTATTAGTGAGTTTATTTAGGAATTGATTCATCACCCTCCTAATATCTTTACACTAGCTGTAAAGGAGCGATTGGAACTGTAAAATAAAATTGTTCGATTTTGTTGTGGACACGAGTGCATGGCAGTGTGGCCAGTTCCTTGTTTTGTTTATTTTTCATTTTGAGTATGGGAGCGCTGTCCTGAATCTTTCATCTGCATTTTGGAAACACTAGCATAACATGAAAGGATCACGAATGCTCTCGAGGGTGAGAAGGACGTCAACCGGTCCACCTTTCATTTTGGCTATTTTACCAAGTTATTAATACAAATTATTATCTATCCCTTGCAAGGTAAGCTTTTAAAGTCGTAATATTACCCTTAGTTCATTAGTTGGAACAGATCACTATCATGAAAGAACAGTAGCAGACGAGGATTCAAATGCGAAAGTTTGACATGCCCAGTCGAACATGCTTACAACACCTTAACGTGGAAAATTTTCATTTTCATGAAAGATGCTTTACGTTCATTAGTTGTCATGAGATTTTGCTGTGTTAGTTTGAGTTGTAACTTAGTGTTTGATTGGGTTGTAAAATGTTAAAAAAGGTAGTTATAAGTGTTTTGTTTGTTTAAAGTTTTTCAAATACCAGTGCCAAAGGGTACCCAAAAATGGCCGTCCTACAGGGCATCTTGGGGTTACCCCTACCTCCTCTTCATGGAAATTTTCCACTGCCAAATCATGATCTTAGACTAGGCTATACAGTAATTTAAGAAGGCCTACCCTAGACTAATCTTGTTTGAATGAGGAATTATGACTATTTTTGGTAAATGTAGTTAGGCTAGATATGTATATAAATTCATGGAAACTTAATTACATAGGACTTAGCTTGTACCCTCATTAAACTAACCTAACTTTGTGGCCTATTGTAACCTAGTCAAAAATCAGCCATGTAAACTTTGCATAGGCTATTCTTAACGATTTCTGAAGAGGCCTAGGCTAGACTATATCCTGTTAAAAGGCACCTTAGCCTAAATTTTACCTCATTTTAGTGTAAGTTTTTCTCAGAAATCTTTCAGGTAGCCTTATCCATTGACATATATCGTGTACAAACATTTAGTACTGTGTGCAGTAGGGTATCAAATGATTTACACTTTAACTGTAAATTAATTGATTCCAGGGCTGCTCCACGTTTGATACTTATCCTATTATGAAGGAAAAGCAATTCCCATAGTAAGTAGTTGATGTACTTTTTTTTTGAGGTCTCTAAATATAAAGAGTTATTTTTTGTTGTTGTTCTGTTAAACTACTCACTTGTATTGTTTTTCTGGAAATCAAAAACAAAATTAAATAAAATGAATATTTCCCAGGGATCTAGTCCAGGAGTTCTGAAGACTAGGTAAAATTAACCAAGTCCAGGAGACTAGCCTGGGAGAAATTTGGCATGATGTAATGAGCAATAAAGAAACGAGCTGAGTACCAGGAATTTTCTTCAATACCCCTAAAATGGAAATCAGCACTTCAGATGCCTCCCAGTGGGAAGACATCACCTGGCCTCATCAGTAATAAAACCCATACACACAAGGAATATCATGTAATAGCAGGTAGGACAGGCCTAACCTAATTCCCAGGCAGCGTAAACATCAATCTTCATGCCCACTGTGTCAACTATGACACAGTACCATTCTCCGATCCGTTTCCAGGCAAGAAGACTGACAACAGTGCATATGTTTAGTAGTACCTAGGATTATTTTGTTATTCACATATATCTTAATGTCTTGGGTGAAACATTCTCACCGTGACAATATACATATATATATATATACATATATATATATATATATATATATATATATATATATGTAAAACCTCCAGGGGATGTCCATGATACAACGATTAAAACATCAATTTATTCTAAGAAACGTTTCGCACATGAAATTCTCTTTTCTGTGCATCATCAGTCTGTGAAAGATAAAGACACATTTATAAATAAATAATAAAAACAATAAAAGTGTAAACGGAATTCACATATATTAAAAATAGTCTTAAAATTACATAAAAGAACACAGTAAAAATGAAAAACAAAAAAAAAAGGTTAAGAATAGACTGCTTAAAACACCAAACCGTTCATTGTGAGGAGAGAAGATGGAATGAACTACGACAAGTTAAAAGTAACGACTTCAACTATGCCAGGTACAGAGTTGCTGAGGACGTGTTACTGTTAAGAGAGGGAACAAGCCTCTTGATATATAAAGACTCAAGGGTGGTTAAATGGTCAGGATGTTTGACATGGTCTATTATGGAAAACTGTTCTTTTTGTATTTCAATTTTGCAATTAAAAGCATGATTTCTGATGTTGGAAAATTCAGGTTGCTTTATTCTCTGACCAGTGCGAAAGCTGAAGCCCAAGTGAGAGCAATATCTGACCCTTAACAGCCTTCGAGTTGATTCCAACATCAGAAATCATGCTTTTAATTGCAAAATTGAAATACAAAAAGAACAGTTTTACCTTTTCGATGGGCGTTTTCTCCCGACACTTGGAGCAACCACTTGTTCTCTCTTTTGCACAAAGAATGCGTCTTCCACAAGTACCCTGAACCAGTAGGCCTGTAATACGCGTACAAACGAATGCACATGCCTCGCAAACGGGGAACGGCCTCTGAGACAAGTTGCTTGTTCAGCAAATATCATTCTCTCCCCTGTGAACTTTGCAGTGTACCACCCCTTGTCTCTAGGCGAGCAGAGCTATGTGACTTTATTATTATATAAAACACTTTAAACATATTATTAGCCATTCCCCCTCTTTCACCTCTCTATATATCAAGAGGCTTGTTCCCTCTCTTAACAGTAACACGTCCTCAGCAACTCTGTACCTGGCATAGTTGAAGTCGTTACTTTTAACTTGTCGTAGTTCATTCCATCTTCTCTCCTCACAATGAACGGTTGGTGTTTAAGCAGTCTCTTTTTAACCTGTTTTTTCATCTTTACTTTGTTCTTTTATGTAATTTTAAGACTATTTTTAATATATGTGAATTCCTTTTTACACTTTTATTGTTTGTTATTTATAAATGTGTCTTTATCTTTCACAGACTGATGATGCACAGAGAATTTCATGTGCGAAACGTTTCTTAGAATAAATTGATGTTTTAATCGTTGTATCATGGACATCCCCTGGAGGTTTTATATTATATATATATATATTAATAAGTAATAATATAATATATCTTATAATATATATATATATGTATATATATGAACGCCCTCGTCTCTGCATATCTGGAGCTGCCGTGATGAAGATAGGAACGCGCTACAAGGAGACCTTAACAAAGTATATGATTGGGCAGAAGTAAATAGGATGGTATTTAACTCTGATAAATTTGAATCAATGAATTATGGAGACAGAGAAGGAAAGCTATATGCATATAGGGGACCTAATAACGAGACAATCACAATAGGAAGCAGTTTAAAGACCTTGGTGGGATGATAATAGGAACAATGTTATGCAATGATCAAATAGCAATTCTATTGGCAAAATGTAAAGCAAAAATGGGAATGTTGTTACGGCACTTCAAAATAACAAAAGCTGAACACATGATTATGCTTTATAAAACATATGTTCGTAGTCCACTTGAATATTGCAATACAATATGGTACCCACACTATCAAAAGGATATTTCACCAAATAGAGAGTGTACAAATGTTCCCTTTACAGCTAGAATAGAAGAAGTTAAGGACCTTGACTACTGGGAAAGACTACAATCCTTAAAATCCTTAAAATTAAGAGTCCTAGAAAGGAGAAGAGAACGATACATGATAATTCAGGCATGGAAACAGATAGAAGGAATAGCAGAAAACATCATGGAGCTAAAATTATCAGAAAGAGTAAGCAGAGGTAGATTAATAGTGCCCAAAACTATACCAGGAAAAATAAGGAAATCACACAGGACATTAATCCACTACGCACCAGCATCGATAAGCAGCGGCATTCAATGCGTTGCCAGCTCAATCTGAGGAATATATCAGAAGTGAGCGAAGATGTGTTTAAGAATAAGCTCGACAAATATCTAAGCTGCATCCCAGACCATCCAAGATTGGAAGATGCAAAATATACCGGAAGATGTACTAGCAACTCTCTGGTAGACATTAGAGATGCCTCACACTGAGGGACCTGGGGCAACCCGAACAAGATGTAAGGTTTTCTCTCTCTCTCTCTCTCTCTCTCTCTCTCTCTCTCTGTATCTCTCTCTCTCTCTCTCTCTGTATCTCTCTGCTCCTCATCTATTATCTCCGTCTTATTAAAGAAAGAAAAGAAACGAGAAAAAATAGTTTGTAATTTTTCTTCTCTCTCTCCTTTTCATTCTTTCAATCTCTGAGTCTTTCTCTCTCTCATTCTCCGCCATATTAAAAAATAAAATTAAAATCTCGCAATCCTTCATTCCTTCTCTCTCTCTCTCTCTCTCTCTCTCTCTCTCTCTCTCATCTTCTTCTTCTTCTTCTTCTTCTTCTTCTTCTTCTTCTTCTCTTTTTTTCTCTCTCTCTCTCTCTCTCTCTCCTCTCTCTCTCTCTCTGTTATCTATATCTCAAATAATATGATGATTGAGGCGTCCTATTATTATATCTATATATCTTCATTTGAGACTGGAATTGCTTTCTTCTTCTTCTTCTTCTTCTTCTTCTTCCGGCCATGGAATGATTAGACAAATGTTGTTGTTGTTGTTGTTGTTGTTGTACCAGAAGGAATGGAAAGACGAAGAAATAAAGATATTATCACATGGCGGATTTTGATGTTAATTTTAGTATTATTCCCATAGGAGAACTCAACCAAAATCCGGATCAGAAGAAGAAGAAGAAGAAAGTGAGGGAAAACCGGGACTATCAATAAGTCCTTCCGTAGTTCTTCTTTTTTTCTAAATTTTCCACTTCACACAGTGTGTGTGTGTGTGTGTGTGATCATATACCCCATTGGAAACTGCCAACAACTCGTGGGAAAATCTTGCTATTGAATCATAAATATAGACAACTTTCTTTGTCGTAGGTAAATATTTAATCTCTCTCTCTCTCTCTCTCTCTCTCTCTCTCTCTCTCTCTCGATATATAGTGCATGTTGAAGCCTCATAGACGACAAACTTGGTTCACATGCAGAAGCTAATGTGGGAGGAAGAACTATGGCTATTGTCAGTAGTCGGGAAAGAAAGGCTTCTTTGTAAGGTGACATGAATGAAGACAGTTGTAACGAGAGTGGTGATCTTGACTCCCTCTAAATCCTTGCGTTGAATGAGCCTTTTGTCTCGGCGTACTTCTACAGCTAATTAGGCCGGCCACTCACGTCAGTTGGGATCTGTAATACCCGATCGAAATGGGCGGAGTTTAAGCAAGTTTGAATGTGATGGGGGTGTTTTTTAGGTATTTACCAAGAAACGGCACAGAAGAGGATATCGTTCAACATGTCAGAGTTTCGGTAGATAAAGAGTTCTGGATGGGGTTCTTCGAGATTTATAAGTCGTAGCAATGTCTGTGGAATATAAAAAGTAAAGAATATTCTGACAAACACAAAAGAAATGCAGCTTATCAATCGATATTTGAGAAACTAAAGAAAAAGTGTCCTGATGCAACGAAAGAGACGGTGAACAATAAGATAAATAATAAATATAAGACCTTCATATCGGAAAGAAATAAGGTAAGTAGAGGCATCTAAGAAATCAGGAAGTGGTGCATAAGACGTTTCGCCCTTTAGACATCATATATATATATATATATATATATATATATATATATATATATATATATATATATATATATACAATATATATATATATATAGATATTTTATATATAAAATTATATATATATATATTATATATATAGATATATTAATAGTATATATAAAAGGAGATATATATAGATATATATATACATATACATATTTTTCTAATTTCTATACATACTGAATTTTGTAAAATTTTATATAATTGCAATTGACCTTATGAGTGCAAACAAAATGAAATCACATTAAACTCTCATTCACCAGTGATGTTGGAGACTGAAGGACGTAGCGTTTCTAGATCCTGGAGTAACGACAAGGTTTCAAAATACCAAATTACGTAATATATATGTATATATATATATATATATATATATATATATATAATATAATATATATATATAAAGGTTTATTTGCCATAGCATCACGTTTTATATACTTCGTGATCAAGTTATTCATATATATATATATATATATATATATATATATATATATATATATATATATATATATTATATATATATAATTGAATCACGAAAGTTTGGAAACGTGATAAATCCATAAATAAAGGTATAAGCCACGATGGAAAAATAAACAAATGATTTTCCGCAAGATCTTTCGACGTTCAAACGTCCGTTTACTTAGCAGATGAACTAAGTAAAGGCCACCCAGTTTGAAACGTCGCGAAAGATACTTGCATAAAACTCCGTTGTTTATTTTTCCCTCTTGGCTTATACCTTTATATATATATATATATATATATATATATATATATATATATATATATATGTGTGTGTGTTTGTGTGAGCGTGTTTAATAGTAATGTATTTTATACAATACTTTAAGTAATCTCTCAAAACAAAACAAAACAAATTGGTGCCTTGCTCAGGACGTTTAATCAGTTATATTCCAAAGTAAAAGAAAAACAAAAAAATAAACTGTGGATATTTTTTAACGAAATAAGAATTATGCTAAAGAGTTCATAAACGATATATGATTTAAAGGAGAACTGGAGACAATGCAATAGTAAAATCATAATGGGAGGTAATGAAACCTCCCTCACACAGTTATAATTTTCATGTAGGTACTTGGTGCTGATTGCGAAATAGTGTAGCGTAATGACTGGTTACACAAAGATTTATTACTTTTTCACTTTCATAATTTCCTACACTAATTTTATACACAACAAACTGTTTGTTATAGTTGTAGAAGTCTCAATTATTTTGAGTTTCTAAAAGCTAGTGTATTTTTTTTTATCAAAGATACAAATATGTATATATACATGAGTTTTATTTATCTTTATATTATGTAGTCTTTGCAGAGAGTTGTCCAAATAGCTTAACATGTCTCCAGCATGACTCTTCCAAGAGCTTTGGGCGATATGGCCACACTCAATTTTATATCTGATAAGAACAGTCAGTCGCTAAGTAGCGTAATGTGGCACTTGGCCTTTCATAGGGCGTTGTGGATTTCGTCATGCATGTGTCCTTTTGCACGACCTTTATAATCTTTCTACAAAATTGAATGTTGTCTCGTCCACCCTTACGTTCATCATAGCAATCCCTGGGAGCTACCTGTATTGCCTTTAAAAGCAATAAATGTGAGTTTTTCTCTCTTCAACAACCAATCATTGACCCAATATTCTTTTTCGTGGCTTTTTTTCTTAATGGTTATACTGGGTGCAACGGCACAGTCTGAGCATATATGGTTCATTATCAGATATTCCCTCCGCCACGTATGAACTGTGTGGCTGCCAACTTAAGACTGACTACTTTGTTCAGACCGGGCAGTAACGTGAGTTAGCAGTCATTTTTTTGGAGTCTCCTCCCACCCAGTTCTCATTGTACGACCACATGGACTGTGAGTGGCCCGCCTAATTCAGACAGTTCAACTCCATACTGGACTGCCATTGGTTCAATGATCTCTGCATTAAAAAATTGGAGCTTCTTGGATCCAGAGCTGGAATAGACCTCAGTCAATGTTTGTCATCTTCACTTAATCTAGAGTCAAGTTCTGCTCGAAAGCGGTCACGCACTGGGTAGAAAAGATTCACAACACAAAAGTCCTGTTTAGAGTCAGGTGTTTCTTCCTAGCCAAGGGTGGTACTTGTTGCAAAGCCATCAAGCATGGAAGATTGCTGTCCTTTTTCCTCCTGATTTATAAGCAAATCTGACTGGGATGTCTAGTTCCTTTGCCATGTCTCTTTCTTTAGACCAAAGAATGTCCCAATTTCAACCCTCTCTCTCTCTCTCTCTCTCTCTCTCTCTCTCTCTCTCTCTCTCTCTCTTGCTCCAGCTCATCATGTAGAGTCTCAACTATGTCAGCAGCAATTTGGTTCTGTGCAGCAGATCTTCAAACACAACAAGGCTTGCGATGAATGAGAAATTAACTGCATTCAGGAGTCCAGCTGCATCAGTAGCACGCTTGCCAGAGTGCTCATTGGCTACTTCCTCTAGAGTTTGGTAGTTTCAGCAGCATTACTTTGCAGGCTGCATACAGACACTCAATTTTTTAGCTTTTGGGTGTTGTTTCTCCGGAAATAGCTTATTTTGTTTTTGCAGGAACAACTCGTGCAGCCCAGCTGATGACATTAACACATATTTGGATTCCAGCAATCCAAAGAACTGGTCTGCAATCTTGACAGACTTAACAACATCCACAATCGCCAAGTTTAGGCGGTGATTATAACAATGAATATAAGGTGCTTCTGGTGCAGCCTCTCCTCGGAAAAGTCTTTGTACAGCAGCATTTGTCCCACTCATTACTGAGGCCCCATCATAAGTTTGACCAACGCAATTCTTTGCATCAATTTTGCATGTCAGTATCATTTCACATATGCTGTTTTTAAGATACTCTGCATTTTGTTCATGCAGTCTTACGAACCCCAAAAACTCCTCATGTGGGGTATGATCAAACAAATGCCCAACAACAACAGATAGCTGTTCTCTTCCACTAATGTCCCTTGACTCATCAACCATTATAGAAAACTAAGTAGATTGATAAAGCTCCTGTTATTTCATCAAGGACAGTATCGACCATGATTCCAATAATTTCATTCTGAATGGTAGGACTGGTGTATTTGGCATTCTTGGAAGACAGACGGGCTTTGATAATGGGATCTTTTTCACTGATGAGTTCCATTATTTCAAGAAAATTGCCCTTATTCATACTGTCAGGACATCCATGACGACCCCTTTGTGCAATTTGTTGACGAGCTGTTAGGCATCAGGCTTTGGCCACCTCCTTGATGTAATGCCTATTTTCTGCCACAGTTTTATTATGGGCAGATGTTAAGGACTTAGCTATAGTGTTTCCCCTAGCTATGTGTTCTTCCAAATCTTTCCAAGTGCACATGGAGTGCCTATGAAAATCACTTTTCTCATCTTTTTCCGTTGCTTTCTTCCACAATCTGTACCCAGTTGACATAAAGGCTGTTTCAGAGACTTTATTTGGCTGTGGAAAGATCCTACAGCAAAAACAATATGTAGCATCTGTCATTACAGAGTATTCCAGCCAGGAATGACTTGTATACCAAGATACCTTAAATGCTCTTAGTCTGTTGCCAATTTGACGAGTTGGAAAGCATGCCAGAGCTGGTGGCTGCACGGGGTTTTCTGTTTTACCTTGACTGATATCTGTTGGTCCTGGTGGTCTTACTGTGAGTTTTTCACGATGGGCTGTAATGTTCTCAGTAGTACCTGAGTCGTAAGCTAGAGAACCAGACGACAGACAGCTTTTTTCATCAAAACCAAATTCGATGAAATTCGAAACAAATTGTGTTTTATACAATTAGGCTTAAAGGCTACATATAATAAGGTAGTTTTTATTTATAAATCTTACTTTTGTTTTGTGAAAACGTCAAAACTATTCATATTCTATAGAGCACAGGTTCATTACGGGCTGCTCAATGACCAAGAGCCCGTGTCAGCACAAGGCTGACTTAACCTAAAGCAACACAACAACAGGTTCAAATACATTCATAATGTACTTATTTCTTCCCTCTACAATCAAATGCATATGTAAACAAATTAAAGAATGCAAAAGGAACTGTATCGTCAACCGACAGAAGAATTTCTATTCAAATATCACGAACGTTGCAGCCTACAGGCACACACAAAGAAGTTTAAACAACTATCCTACTTCATGAAAGGAACGCGAATGGTACTACATAGCTATTAGCCTAGGACAAGCTGCCATCTATTGGCATGAAAAAAATTCACCATGCAAACAGAAAGCGATGCCATATTATCAAGAAGCAAAAAGGTGAGAATAATATATCTCAGTTCTAACTACCCCCAAATTGGCAGCACTGACACTGGAGGGACATACATTAAAAATTCAGTCACAAGAGGAATTTCAACTGGAGGGGCCAATGGGGGGGTGCAAATCATCTGATTGGGGGCCTGGGCCCCTCCCCCCAAGGCCACCCTACAGCGACGCCACTGAGTTATAGCACCCAAGTTGAACTGACACACCTCTGTAGTAAGTAGGCCTACAGTTGCAGTAGTACTATCTGGGTCGAGTCGGATTTTTGGTTCTTCTAAATGTATGTGTTGTATAATTTGTTGAGCCTCCAGTTTATAATATTCTATGTCTAATTAATATATATATAAATATATATATATATATATATATCTATATATATATTATATATATATATATATATGTGTGTGTGTGTGTGTGTGTGTGTGTGTGTGTGTGTGTGTGCGTGTGTGTGTGTGTGATTAGGTCTGGCAACAATAAAGAACAGAAAGGAAAATTTAAAAACCACAAAAAATCACTGGAATACAGTAATGTTACCCAAAAGGTTATATATACAAAGAAGTATAAGTACAAACATAAAAAACGAAATAAAGCAATATTAGGAGAAACAAGTACCTATTCTAGAAGACTTTAACACGCTCACTAAAAATGCAGCATTCTTATCCCCACGTCGTCACAACAAGCAACATGAGACTATACTCGGTTTTTTCCATCTGTCCATCCGCCTGTGGTGCTTTCGCAGGGTAACACTGCGTCCCGGGCTTTAAATAGTTACGCTATGTGTAAGTTTTAGGTAAATAAAAAGAGATCTGGGTATACATTTGCAACTGAAAAATCTTTTAATAATTTATTGTATGCGAATTACACCGTTAATATTCGAAATAGGATATTATTTAAAGCCCAGGACGCAGTGTTACTATGCGCAAACACCACAGCCGGATGGACAGATGGAAAAAAACAGAGTATAGCTCGGGAGCCATGATGTCTTTGCATTTAAACGAGCTCCTATAATGGTGGACTCCTTCTTAGGTTTGAACTCTCTCCTAAAAGTTTTATCAGTCTATTCTTAACAGGAAAAACTCGAACACAAAACGCCATGCAAGCACGTGTGCGATGGTTTGGACACCTATGAAGATCTGTTAGGACAAACGGGCTTTTAGCAACACCACCATTCAGTGCCATATATACGGGAACATAAAGGAAAAGGCGACAACCTTCCTTGCTTAGACTCGGTTTCCTTTCTCTAGTCGAGTGGACGCCGTGGGGCTGCAATTAATGGAAAGTCTTAGCAATTTAAAGTTGAAACCTTCCCTCAGTAACAACGTACGAGTAGGTCCACGGAGATGCTCTATTTTTCATTTTTAGAATCACGCAGCACCCAAATGGTTGAAGTTTATCCTGAAAACCGATAAAAATCATGACAGCAAACCCAATGCACTGACCACTCAACATGCCACTTCAACGCAATGTATGTATTGGAAAGCGTTCAAAATGGCATTAAACATAGTAGCTACTCCATAGGGCCATTTCTAACTCGTCATCCTCTTTCTATTGTCACAGCCCTGCAGTGTACAGGCTGGTGTGCTTACAGGGTAATACATGGTGGATACATGATCTTACACATTTGCGGGACATCAGTAACAATTTCCTCATCTCCATCTTCTCCAAATAGATGCTTGGTAATTTGCTCTATGTCCCGGAGACAATTGTCTGTTTCCCCATCCGGGATATTTCATATCTCTGATGCATTTCCCGCCGTGCTCTTTGCAATGCACGGATGCATACTGCAGGCAAACGCTTCCACACTGCATGGAAAACAGTTCATCTGCAACTCTCCACTTTCTCTCCCCAGGAGAGGAGAGAATTCCCGAAATATATCGTTCGAACGAATCGACTTAACTGCTTTGATCTGTAGACAGTAACCTATTTACGTTAAACGAAAACCAGACAAGAAATAAATGATAGAAACTAGAACTGAAGAGATACAACACATCCCATTGTGGAAACTTCTTTACATACAAGCTATGTGACACCTGGAATAAACTGCCACCAGAAGTTGTAAACAGCAACAGTGTGGAAGAGTTTAAAAGAAAGCTAGACAGAATCATTAAGAAGACACTGTGAATGTACAGTAAAACCTGCTCCTGTTCTTCAGTGCTTCAGTTATATAGTAATGCCTGCTCACTGACTGAAGGTATTTCCCTGGACAAAAGGACGTTAGTGGCTATCAATAGATAGCCAAAAAACAAAGTAATGTATTACAGGACAACACAATACGTATATCACTCCACGGAAGGTCCTCAAGGTATCCATTTTCCTTAAAATCCTGAAAATAAGAGCGTATGACTATAAGGGTAGAATACCTCCTCTGTCAAAAAGGAAACTCTTTGTAATATCGTTAGAGATATATTTTAAATACCTCTAGGTTAAACTTCCTGGAATAACTTCGAAAAATTTGGTTAAAAATCACATTTTTTTTTTTTTTTATAAAATCGTAAAATTTGGCCGAGAAAGCCAAATTTTACGATTTTATAACAAGAGTATCTAGAGAATTTAATTCTGAGTTAAATACAAGTAACTTCCAGAAAAATAGGAAGACTGAGTGAAGTTATGGCTAAATGACTGAACGCATAACATGTAGCAGATTGAAGACGGCGGCAATTTTTAAAACATCCAAATTGTGAGGTCTGGTGGATAAAGTCAGAAGAAAGCGCGCATTTATAAATGCAGGCATATTATTAGGACAAGCGTTACTGACTGCTGAAAAAAATGGCACACAGCAACAGTAACGTATGCTATACTCGTTTAAAAACACGTGACGCCAATCCTCTGGTTGGGAAACCCGGAAACCCAAGAAGAAGAACGATCTCTATTATAGGGATTGGTTTTGCGCTCTCTCTCTCTCTCTCTCTCTCTCTCTCTCTCTCTCTCTCTCTCTCGGACAACGTGGCTACTTCTTAAGCAAGGCATTTTAACCATTTGGTATTATTCACATACGTGAATATGGCGAAGGTGCTACACACACACACACAGAGAGAGAGAGAGAGAGAGAGAGAGAGAGAGAGAGAAAGCAGTTAAGACTAGCTCATTATGAAACTTGCACAATAAAGTTCTCACATTTTCTGTTTCTTTTTTTATTACTTTCTGCACCACGGCGTGTCCCTAGGGATCCTAGGATATTATACCCTTTAAGCAAGGACTTTTATTATAGGGGAGGGGGCGGGGGGTTGGGGGTGGGCGTAGCGGCTGATGCATATCAAGCAACGCACGCCCTCCTGATCATCTCTCTGGGAATTCAAACTTCAGACAGAGGACGAACGCCATTAGAGCAAGAAGTACTACTAAGCTCACATCTCATACTCTACAGAGATGCAGTGTTCGAGCACGGCCGTTGCTTCTTGCTTGCGTCTGCTTGCGACCATTTTTCTCCTCCTTGCAATGGCTGGTCGCTGCCACTCGCAGCAAATGGATCATATTCAGCTCAGCAGAATTCAAGGCTCCATCGAAGCCCTCACTCACGTGGTACAAGGTGAGGAGGAGGGAAAGAGAGTTGTGAATCGTGTGAATTGTTGCATTTATTCGTATTTTTGTGCTCAAAAAGAACATTACAGTATTATGCACTGTAAAGTCCATATTGATTCTTTAGAATTATAATGTCCACTGTGGCCACAAAACCACAGCTTAACAAAAAAACATATTTTTCACCATAGTTTCCGTTTTTATTTTCAGAGCTTTCGGAGAACGTCACCTCAGGAATCGGGAAGCTTTCGGACGTCACAGCAGGAATCGGGAAGCTTTCAGACGTCACAGCAGGAATCGGGAAGCTTTCGGACGTCACAGCAGGAATCGGGAAGCTTTCGGAGAACGTCACCTCAGGAATCGGGAAAATGTTCAACTTATTGGCCATAGGTGATTAATCAACGTTTTGTTATTTAATAATATTATATATATATATATATATATATATCTATATATATATATATATAGATATATATATATATGTATATATACATACCATATATATATATATATACTATATATATATATATATATATATACATATATATATGTACTATATATATACATATTATATAGATATTATATATATAATACATATATTATAGGATATCTAGATATTTAAAGTGATGGGAGATAGATTTTGAAACCTGAGGTCTTTAAAAGCAGGGATCAAGATAAGCAATTTTGAGGCACAGTTAGAGCAGAGAGATAGCCAGACGGCCATGAGAGAGCACGAGAGAGAGAGAGAGAAGAGAGAGAGAGAGAGAGAAAAGAATACTTAGGTATGAATTTAACCAAGTACACTCCATAGAGGAATAGAGTAAACAAATAGATCTTCGCGAGAAAAGCTGACAACGAAGGAACTCTCAAACAGCTGGTGTCCTCTCAAGATGGAGTCGGTCATTTGAATGTCTGAACGCAGAGCACAAGAGGAGGTAATATGGCTGACACGAGAAAGCCTGTCGAATTGACTGCTCAAGATGTGAAGAGGGAAATTGAGTGAGATAATGAGCTATGATGGTGGCAGCCTAATCGAGTGTTTGGCCAGGGTGTGTAAGGTGAGTCTGGACTTTGGAAAGATTCCAAGGGAATGGGTCTAGGAAGAAATGGTTCCTTAGTATGAGGGAAGAGGTGATTCTGTAGGAGTTTAAAAGAATTATGTAGGGCTATTTTCACTTAAAAGATGACAAGATAGATTTTAGAAGGTTTAATAGGAGAACAATGCAAGTATTGTAAAGACGGTTATGAGACCATTACCGAAGCAGTAAAGGCAAAAAGCAGAGAAGCTACAGAGTAGAATATCGACGGATGAAAGTGTTTAAAGTCTTGATGGTGAAAGCTGACCTTGTGCTGGAATTGATAGGCAACTTTAGAACCACCTACAGTGAGCCATGCAAGAGACCAAATGGGTGGCACTTGGCATTGCCCAATGAGGATCTAAACCAGAGATAAACCATCTTAAAAACTGACATGACATTCAATGCTGCTAAGAAACATCTTACTTTGACTTCCAGATCATCTTTACTGTGAAAACGGTTGGGTGAAGCTGAGATCCTCCTGTTACTTCCTTGGCAAAGACACCAGCACCTGGGAACAGAGCCGTCAGAAATGCTTAGCCTTGGATTCCGACTTGGTCACAATCACTCGTGATGAGGAGTACAACTTCCTCCGTGGTGAGTACAAGTGACTGTGAGTTTAAATACTATTTGATCTTTAGTGCATTTAATATTACTGAACACAAAACACTTTATAAGGAAGTTGCTGGTACTATATACCTGTAAGCACTGAGGGGCCCTTAGATACCATATAAAGGCTGTCCTTTCCTTTACTGGTACCAGCTGGTACCCCAAACAAAGAATCTTTCAAATGAGTTACACAGGAGCAAAGCTAGATTATATATATCATAAGCTTCAAACAAATTATAAATCACCTATTTCCATAGAATTTTTTGACAGCTGAATTATCTTCTGTTTTCAGGAATCACCCATGAGACGAACATGGAGAACCATACTTTCCCTTTCAATCTAATCAGTTCTTCTCTTTGCAGATCTTGCAAAAGGTCACAGCACCTATGTAGGACTGAATGACCTGCAGGAAGAAGGGACCTACAGATGGGTTGCAGATGGCACCATCCACCAAATCGTTGAATCATGGTAAGAGCTGAAGTTGAAGTAATAGGAATTAGTGATTCATGAGATAGTACCTAGATCAGAAATGAGCGTTAGGCTTCTTCAAGAAAACTGAGAGGAAGAAGCATCATTCGAATTATATCGTGCAATAGGGTCACAGACTCACTGGATCACACTTCGACTACTGAGAAATGATAACCAGAGTTAGACAGAGGACCATTTATCACTCTCCACAGTATCACGTAATGTATATTACAGGCAGTACCCCAATACTTGAAATTCCGACCACAGGTAGGCCTCTGTTCTGAACTTTTGCTAGAAGATCAATCCATTCAATAGTTATTAAGCATTACTGATGAAACAGATTTCAAAAAAGTATTGGGCTTTCAGATGGGACTCTTAATTCTCCTTAATCTTATACTCTTCATTCCTTGGACAGGATATTATAATTCCTACCCTCAGGACTAGGCACAAGTGGTGGAGGACACTGGTAGCATTTTAGTACTAGAACTCTTCTAGTGTTACCATTCGTCAATGACAATGGAAGTGGTGTTTCTCAACATTGATTATCTTTCTCCCTCCAGGTGGGTTGAAGGCGAACCCAACAACCAAGGTTCACGAGAACACTGTGTCCATTTCTTTCACTACAAAGGCGATCGCCTAAATGATCACATTTGTACCAATAAGTTCAGGTAAGGAATTCATTATTATTTCATTGGATGAAATCTATTCATACTGAACAAGTACACGAAAGTGGCCATTGATTTGAAATTCAAGTTTCCAAATAATATGTTAGTTTCAACCTCCCACTGCAGCAGTAGCTGATCATGATTATTATTATTATTCCATTTCAACAGAATAGATTCATTACTTGATAATTTTTGAAGCTAAAAAAACCTGTAAGTAGTTGGATTTTCTTGTAACAAGAGTTAGAAACAGACAAAAAGTACAGCTCTACCTGTCTGTGCTGTGAGAATCCACTCCCATGGACTACTTTCTGAAGATTACTGTACAATGCTCTGAAAGTACATTTTCCTTTTGCTCTGTGAAGCTGAATCATCTTCACAGTCAGAGTTTAGAAGTCAACGAAGGTTGTCTACCTCAAAACAATTATTTCCTCTGGAAGAAGAATGATACAAACTTTACCTTATTCTACCAACAGATATATCTGCGAGAAACCTGCCCAACTGGATTGGAACTCTGATTCAGTGTCAGAATAAGAAAATGCCCACAGACATTGAAAATGGAAGATGCATTTGGACTAAGAATTCCTTTGAAGTGTCTACATCAAGTGAAATTGCCTGCTTTTTTATGTGCTTGTATTTCTTAAGCTGTATCCTGTTGGACAACTCCATAGTTCATGTTAACATTTCTTCAATTAACAGTAATATAAGAGCAATATTTAGGTTTTACTACTGTATGCTACCTGTTTAACAATTGGTTAACCTTTTGACTACTAGTTATACCCTCCACATATATGTTTTATGTGTTTCGTATGTATAAAGGTATCTATTTGTTAATAGAACTGAAGTGCTATGTGAACTATATTTCTTTCCGAGTAGTTTCTGTGCGATGTTTCACTCTCTCTCTCTCTCTCCAGTGAGCAGAATGTGGCATCCAGGAAAGTAGTTTTTTCATTTCAATAAACATAGTTGATCTGATTAGAAAGGTTGGTGGACTTTCTCTCAAGAACCACCTGAGTCTTCGTGCTTCTGTAAAGTGCTCCAATATTCCCTGAATAACACTTGAAATAATAGAAGTGTGTTGGCAGACACTATTCGTTAGGAACTATAGTAGATTCACATCAGCCGTGCATTTGATTGCTAGGCCAGTCCCTTAGACGCCCCTGATTGGCTGTTGATAAGCCTATCACAGGGCTGGAAACTCAGTCTCTCTCGAGAGTTCACATAGGCAGGATGAATGTTCCATCTCTCTTGACAGACGTATACCTCAGGAGAGGTGGAAAATAGTTAATACCCATGTGAGCTCTCTCGAGAGACTGAGAGTTTCCAGCCCTGTGATTGGCTTATCAACAGCCACTCAGGAGTGTCGTAATGGACTGGCCTAAACTTTCAAATGCACTGTTAATGTGAACTTACTATAGTTACATAAATATTTTCAACAAGTATCAACTACAACAACTGTAGTACTGTGGTTCCAATTCCTTTTCACTAATATTATATACAACCATCTCTCTATTTATATTAACAAACGACATTTTGATCCCTGAGGGCCTATAGTACGAAACACGGCGTCCCATTGAGCTTCCGCCATGTTTAATACTAGGTGACGCTTAGGTTGACACTATACCAAGTTAATACCAGTTACCCAAGCAAATTCTGCAACAAAACATCCCTGCCGTGAAATTGGAACAGAAACTGTTTTTAGATTCTCTTACGAGAACGCTTGACCAATACATCTGTTGAGAGAGAATAGGCAGAGCCAGGTTTTCCTCCTGGTATATACTATACGCCTTATAAACCTTTCTGCTCCCATTTTCAATTTCAATGCTGAATGGCCTCATAGGTCCCAGCAACAGGTTTTTGGCCTAATATTCTATGCTCCATGTGTGGCATATATAAACATTCAGACCTTAACATAAAATATTTTAACCATGGCCAAATATTAAAACGTCGTAGTTATGGTCTAAACTCTAAAGGATTCGCCATTCGCATAAGAGAAATTAAGTAGCAACTATCAACATGCAGCTCTTAAAAATAATGATTAGAAAAACAAAATGATGACGGACATCCTAGACGTGGCTGCCTTTTGAAAGCTCAAAGTTATTGTTTTTATTATCATTCAGAAGATGAAGAACCCGATTCATATGGAACAAGCCCACTAAAGGGGCCACTGACTCGAAATTCAAGTTTCCAACAAATATGGTGTTCACTATATTGGGAGCTACAGAAAGAAGATACCTCACTGATTAATATAGAAAAATGCATTAATAAAAAGATAAACATGTATTGAAATGCAAAAAGAATAGTAGTTAGTAGTATTAGGATATATAGTAACGAAACTGCATTTTCACTTGAACTTTTGTAAGACTTCCTCAGTAGGACTAGGGTATTTGCTAAAGTGTTCACTCGAAAGAAGAAATAGGTCATGGCAAAAAAAAAAAGATGAAAAGTTATTACAAAAAGAATGATACGCCTGTTTTTCTCATTATCAATTTTGTTTAAAACTCCAAACCCTTTATAAGCGATAATAGTGACGATTAAGTATTTGGACTCTTTGGTATAGTTAAAATACTTGATAATTTTGATGTCTGAATGTCATGCCACAAAGAGGACCGCTCCTAACCCGTATAAGAGAAATCTTATAAGACAAAATTCCTATATAAACAAATAACAAAGCAGATTAACTTCAATGAAATGTCCGGTTGTGTATTAACGACCTGATGTGTTGACGAGAATACAGCGTAGTACTAGGCACCATAATTATACACAAAATGCTGTTTTTATTTCAATTAATTTTATTTTATTAAATAAAAGCAGACTTCCCTCTTCAGCGTAAAAACACCATGTAAACAAACCGACCTTTGTACTTCGTTGCCTTTACTCCCTCTGCAATCAAATTCACAGGATTTTACTGCCCTTTCTACTTCACATATAAAGCTACGAGTATATCCTTCATAGTAGTAGTAGTAGTAGTAGGTGGGATATGCCTTTGAAACGGCTCTCTTGCTTCTTTTATTCCTCCTTTGTTTGTGTTTGTTTGAGCTTCTTCTCTCTGGAATACCACATTTCTTTTATAAAATCTTTCCTATTCTCCACTTCCTCCCTCAGTATAAGAGTATATTTGCTACTAATTCCTCTTTATTTTCTTGATATGGTTGCTGCATAAAGCTATATCTATTTCTAATCTCATTGTATGCTGGACAGTAAAGTAAGAAAGGTTTTAAATTTTCATTTTGTTCCTCACAGTATAAATATTTTGTATCTTCTCCTTTTATCCTATTTCTATAATTTAATCCTAGTATACCTAATCTGGCCCTACTGATCAGCATTGTTTTTTCAGTGTTGTCTTACCAGATTTCTTCTCTTATGTTTTCTTTATATTTTCTGTAGATTCTTAACGTTGACTTTTCATTCATTTCTTTCTGCCAGGTTTTTCTGTCCCAATTGTTTATTATTTCTCTTAACTGTTTGTCTTTAACTCGCTTTCCAATTTTACTCAAGTTTATTGTTTTGTTCTTTCCTTCATATACTCTTTTACTTGCATTATCCAGGCTTTTTTTTTCTTACTGATCCATGAATATCTCATATAGGAGCCTATTTCCACCACTCTTCAATGCGTGTTTCAGGTAGAATAGTTTATTCTTGATATCTCTTGAGTGGCAGGAAGAGGCCCCCTATTTCAGATCTTAACGCACAACTTGCTGTGTAGCTTGGCGCTTTCAAAATTGCTCTATATACTTTATTGTCTATCTTCTGAAATTCATTTATAGTTTTCTTGTCAAGTTTCATGACTTCCATTGCATACATGAATGATGGCATCGCTAGTCCTTTCCAGTACAATTTTCCTATTTTTACTCTGCTACAGCTTTTATTGATGACTGCATTAGCCATATTTGCCATCTGCTTTGCTTTAATTTGGGCCCTTTTTATCTGCTCTCTGAAGCAGTCTTTCATGTTGCTGATTGTCACTCCTAGGTATTTAATATTCTTAACTATTTTTATTGCTTCTATGTGCTCCATATTCTCCACATCATCGATACTGTACCAGTCGTTGTATATTAGTATATTACTCTTGTCCTTGTTTAGGCCACATTCACTTGCGATTTCCATAAGGGTTTTTATTGATTTTGTTATTTCTTCTAGTGTGTGTCCTAGTATTAATCCGTCGTCTGCATATAATAGTGCCACTATCCTTATTACTTCATTTCTAAAACCTTCTGTTGTATTTTCTAATTTTTCTATTATCAGGTACGTTATTAGTAGAAAGAATATGGTTGAGCCATTGCATCCCTGTCTTATTCCATTAGTTACAGTTAGCTCTTTTTGTTCTATATTGTTAAGGCATAGGCTTGTTACATCATTTGTATATATCTTTGCAACTGCATTTATTACTTCTGCATGCAGTATATTTCATCATGGCCTCAATGAGCTTTTTTCTATTAACTGAGTCAAATGCTTTTTGGAAGTCTATTCATACTACAAATAATGGGTCCTTTCTTCTGTATGTTTCTTGTATGCAGTATTGTAAGATATATAAATGATCGATTCCTTTCCTTTGTGGGGTAAAGCCTGATTGTAGTTCATTCATTTTTCCTATATTTCTGATATGTTTTTCTATTTTGGTTTTCAGGATCCCCATGAAAATTTTATATGATGTATTTGTTAGAGCAATTGGCCTTAGATTCTTGACTGTGGGGTTTTGTTTTTTGGGCGTAAGTGTTGTTTTTTACTTAAACCAGCTTCTCTGCATTTTCCTGCCCTTCAGTATGCTGTTTAAACATTCAGCCAATTCTTTTTGAAGGTTGTTACTTTGTAAGAGTAGTTTGAACAGAACTGGCTTCATTCCATCTGTCCCTGGTGCTTTATTTGCCTTCATTTTCTCAAGTTGATTTTTTACATCTTCTTCTGTTATGTTGATTTCTTCCATGGGTCTAATCTCTGTCTCTGTTAGCTCTTACACTCCATGCATATGTTCCCTTAAAGATATATGACATTTCATCTGCTGTCCTAAT
>NC_087216.1:71706480-71728892 GCF_015104395.2 Macrobrachium nipponense | reverse complement strand
GATAGATATATAGATAAGAAAAAATACAAAAGTTTAAACTAAAGAAGCAACTTTCAGAGAGAGAGAGAGAAGGGAAGGTGAGGGAAGGAAGACAAGGGGGCGAGGGGGTTATGGCGGTGATGGTGGGGGGAGATGGTAGGCGGAGAACTCTTTACTGTTGCGTTCGAACCAATTTCTGGCTAATCAAGTTTTTGCCTCTTTGTACAAGGACAAGTGTCTTTATCTTTACAATTAGTGATTCATGATACTCTTATAAATTACGGCACTGGGTGTAATACACTCTAGCAGTGTCTCGTACTGATACGAGTGTTCATTACAGAGTTATTGCCAAAAAACGTGCTCGCACTGTCTCTGAAACCTATAGTAGTTCCTAGCCATGTAAAAATATCTAATCCTTTTGGGTCAACCCTAAGAGAGCTGTTAATCAGCTTATTGGTCTTGTGAAGCCAAGATATTCTTACCTTAGAAATTAACTATTCAAAACTGCCCAGTTTTTGCCATAAATTAAAAATTGTTCTTAAAATGATATAAAAATCCCACTAGTTTTGCAAATGTAGTACTGAATAACCTTGAGTCCCAGTTCTGCCATATCCGTAAATTATATGTATCTTGTTTTTCCCTTATGGTGCCTTATCAACAGTTGCACCTCATGCTGGGCACTGTAGGCATTACTTGAGGTTATTTGCCAAGCCTTTTCAGAACCTATTTACTCTTAATTTCCCAGTTCAGCCACTTGGGAATGACCTCGTGAGGTCCCAGTGCTTGCGGCCTTGGATGAAGTGGTTTCAATTCTACCAAGACCCTTTTCTTGTAAGAAGGCCAAGAGCAACCCATTACAGATGGCACTGGATACCCAACACTCATTCTTTACTTATAAAAACTCAATAAACTGATCATTACCTAATATTTCATTAAGAACTTCATAACTAATTGATAGTTACCAAGTAACCTATGCACGTATATTATCATAAAAGGTTAGTTTATCCAGACCTCTGAATATATGTAAGTATAGTCTAAAGGCTATGCCAAAACAAAATCAAGAAATGGCAGCCACACTGTTCGGACGTGGCGGAAGGAATATCTGATAATGAACCATATATGCTCAGACTGTGCCGTTGCACCCGGTATAACCATGAAGAAAAAAAGCCACGAAAAAGAATATTGGGTCAATGATTGGTTGTTGAAGAGAGAAAAACTCACATTTATTGCTTTTAAAGGCAATACAGGTAGCTCCCAGGGATTGCTATGATGAACGTAAGGGTGGACGAGACAACATTCAATTTCGTCGAAAGAAAGAACAGTTATAAAGGTCGCAACAAAAGGACACATGCATGACGAAATCCACAACGCCCTATGAAAGGCCAAGTGCCACATTAATCTACTTAGCGACTGACTGTTCTTATCAGATATAAAATTGAGTGTGGCCATATCGCCCAAAGCTCTTGGAAGAGTCATGCTGGAGACATGTTAAGCTATTTGGACAACTCTCTGCAAAGACTACATAATATAAAGATAAATAAAACTCATGTATATATACATTTATTTATGTATATATACATATTTGTATCTTTGATAAAAAAAATACATTAGCTTTTAGAAACTCAAAATAATTGACTCTTCTACAACTATAACAAACAGTTTGTTGTTAAAATTGGTAGGAAATTATGAAAGGAAAGTAATAATCTTTGTGTAAACCAGTCCATTACACTACACTATTTCGCAATCAGCACCAAGTACCTACATGAAAATTATAATGGTGTGAGTGAGGTTTCATTACCTCCCATTATGATTTTAGTATTGCATTGTCTCCAGTTCTCCCTTAAATCATATATCGTTTATGAACTCTTTAGCATAATTCTTATTTCGTTAAAAAATATCCCCAGTTTATTTTCTTATTTTTCTTTTGTCTACTTTGGAAAATAACTGATTAAACGTCGCCTGAAGGCAAGGCACCAATTTTTTGGTTTTTGTATTGAAAGATAGACTTGAAAAACTTTCGGTATTGCAGAAAATACAGTTACTATTAACTCAACACACACACATGCATACATACATACATACATATACACACACACACACATATATATAATATATATATCTTAATATATATATATATATATTATATATATATATATATATATATGTATATATATATATGTAAGTGTTACATAATTAAAAATATGGAATGAAAATTCCATATATTATATTATATATATATATATATATATATATATATGAGTATATAACTCATATATATATAACTAAAAACTATGATTAATAAAAACCAGTGACCCAAGAGGTCAACCAGATTGCTTGCAGGAATGTGATCAGACCAGATACGATAAGTATGCTAAGATGACGTATACAATAAAGTTGGCTAAGATGACGTGCCGTCACCTGTGGTCCTTCATTTGTTTTGAAAACATTAGTCCAAGCTTCCTGCTTGAGACAACTACCGCGACCTATAATTCAAACGGCCTACGTGATTTGTAATCTGTGTCATCTGTATGTATGTTCATATGTTCGAGCTACTGTCTGCCTCCTTTATGATTTGTAACCGAGATGGTAGTCAGAGTTGAATTAGCCATCATCATTGGCAGAAGCGATCAAGCCATCGTCATTAGAACCTGTACAAATTTCCTCTGATCTTCATCATGTAATCTCAGAGAATAGAACTATTTTTTGTACTCAGTGTTTTCTACTAGAAACCTCACATCAGAAAGAAGATATCATCATGAGTTTAACACATCGTCGTCATAACCAAAGAAGATACCGACTTCGAAAGTTATCATCAAACTCCAAGACACTCCATGAGTATGGAAGTGCATAACCAACCGACTTAACGTAAGATTATCGCAAGTCTAACATAACCTCATAGGGCGCCTTATTATACAAGGCAAACAAGCCCGTTCCCATAATATTTATTATATATATAATAATAGATATATATATATATTATTATATATTATTCATATTATATATATTATATATTATATATATATATAATATATATAATATAATATATATGTATATATATATATATATATATTTATATATTATATATTATATTTATATATATATATATATATATATATATATATATAATATATATATATATATTATATATATAATATATATATTATATATATACCAGGATCTAGAAAACGCTACGTCCTTCAGTCTCCAACATCAAAGTGGTGAATGAAAGTTTAATTTGATTTAATTTTGTTTACACTTCATCAGGATCAATTGCAATGATATAAAATTTTACAAAATTCAGTATGTAAGAAATTAGAAAAAAAATATGTATTGTTTATATATATCACGTCTAAAGGACGAAACGTCCTATGCACCACTTCCTGACTTTTAGATGCCTCTACTTCCTTATTTCTTTCCAATATGAAGTTTCATATTATTTATTATTTATCTTATTGTTCACCGTCTATGAGTAGTATGATTGTCAAATGGGATGCCGTTAGTCAGTTTGCAAGGGAAATATTGTTCACCGTCTCTTTCGTTGCATCAGGACACTTTTTATTTAGTTTCTTAAATATCGATTGATAAGCTGCATTTCTTTTGTGTTTGTCAGGATATTCTTTACTTTTTATATTCCACAGACATTGCTACGACTTATAAATCTCGAAGAACCCCGTCCAGAACTCTTTATCTACCGAAAGTCGGACATGTTGAACGATATCCTCTTCTGTGCCGTTTCTTGGTAAATGACTAAAAAACATCCCACTCGCATTCAAACTTGCTTAAACTCGCCCATTTCGATCGGGTATTACAGATCCCAACTTGACGTGAGTGGCCGGCCCTGAATTAGCTTAGGGACGTACGCCGAGACAAAAGGCTCATTCAACGCAAGGATTTAGAGGGAGTCAAGATCACCACTCTTGTTACAACTGCCTTCATTCATGTCACCTAACAAAGATGCCTTTCTTTCTCCCACATCAGCAGCTGCATGTGAACCAAGTTTGTCGTCTATGAGGCTTCACATGCACTATATATCTCAAGAGAGAGAGAGGAGAGAGAGAGACGAGGGAGGAGATAGAGAGAGAGAGAGAGAAGAAGAGAGAGAGAGAGATGTGAAGATTAAATATTTATTTTACGACAAAAGAAAGTTGTCTATATTTATGATTCCATAGCAGGATTTTCCCACGAGTTGTTGGCAGTTTACGATGGGTAATGATCACACACACCACACACACACACACACACACACACACACACTGTGTGAACTGGAAAATGTAGAAAAAAAGAAGAACTACGGAAGGACTTATTGATAGTCCCGGTTTTCCCTCACTTTCTTCTTCTTCTTCTGATCCGGATTTTGGTTGAGTTCTCCTATGGGAATAATACTAAAATTAACATCAAAATCCGCCTGTTGATAATCCTCTTTACTTCTTCGTCTTTCCATTCCTTCTGGAACAACAACAACAACATTTGTCTAATCATTGCAGGGCTGGAAGAAGAAGAAGAACAAGAAGAAGAAAAAGAAAGTAATTCCAGTCTCAAATGAAGAGATATAGATATAATAATAGGACGCCTCTATCATCATATTATTTGAGATATAGATACCAGAGAGAGAGAGAGAGAGAGAGAGAGAGAGAGAGAAGAGAGAGAGAGAGAGAAGGAATGCGAGATTTTGATTTTATTTTTTAATATGGCGGAGAATGAGACAGCGAAAAAGACTCAGAGATTGAGAGAATGAGAAGGAGAGAGAGAAGAAAAATTACAAACTATTTTTTCTCGTTTCTTTTCATTCTTTAATAACACGGAGATAATAGATGAGGACCAGAGAGAGAAGAGAGAGAGAGAGAGAGAGAGAGAGAGGGAGAGACCTTACAGACCTTACATCTTGTTCGGGTTACCCCAGGTCCCTCAGTGTGAGGCATCTCTAATGTCTACCAGAGAGTTGCTAGTACATCTTCCGGTATATTTTGCATCTTCCAATCTTGGATGGTCTGGGATGCAGCTTAGATATTTGTCGAGCTTATTCTTAAACACATACTACGCCCCACTCCTGTTTATATTCCTCAGATGAGCTGGCAACGCATTGAATGACGCTGCATTATCGATGCTGGTGCGTAGTGGATTAATGTTCTGTGTGATTTCCTTATTTTTCCTGGTATAGTTTTGGGCACTATTAATCTACCTCTGCTTACTCTTTCTGATATTTTTAGCTCCATGATGTTTTCGGCTATTCCTTCTATCTGTTTCCATGCCTGAATTATCATGTATCGTTCTCTTCTCCTTTCTAGACTATATAATTTTAAGGATTGTAGTCTTTCCCAGTAGTCAAGGTCCTTAACTTCTTCTATTCTAGCTGTAAAGGACCTTTGTACACTCTCTATTTGTGCAATATCCTTTTGATAGTGTGGGTACCATATCATATTGCAATATTCAAGTGGACTTCGAACTTATGTTTTATAAAGCATAATCATGTGTTCAGCTTTTCTTGTTTTGAAGTGCCGTAACAACATTCCCATTTTTGCTTTACATTTTGCCAATAGAATTGCTGTTTGATCATTGCATAACATGTTCCTATTCATCAGCATACCAAGGTCTTTAACTGCTTCCTTATTTGTGATTGTCTCATTATTAGGTCCCCTATATGCATATAGCTTTCCTTCTCTGTCTCCATAATTTATTGATTCAAATTTATCAGAGTTAAATACCATCCTATTTACCTCTGCCCAATCATATACTTTGTTAAGGTCTCTTTGTAGCGCGTTCCTATCTTCATCACAAGTAATTTCTCTATTTATTCTTGTGTCATCGGCGAAACTACTCACTACCTAGTCCTTAACATTATTGTCTATGTCTGCAATCATAATAACAAACAGTAATGCAGCTAACACCGTACCTTGTGGCACACCAGATATTACCTTAGCTTCATCCGATTTATCATCGTTTGCAATAACTATCTGTTATCTGTTGTGTAAACATTCTTTTAACCATCTCCCTACTTTATCCACTATATTATGTTTTATTTCAATTTTTCTTCGCTAATAATATTATGGTCTACCTTGTCAAAAGCTTTTGCAAAGTCTAGATAAACCACATCTGTTTCATTTCCGCTTTTCAAATTTTTTTATATGTTCTCACGGTGGACTAATAGTTGGGTTTGTGTACTTTTTCCGGTACGAAACCATTGTCCTATATTAAACAAATTATTTTTTATTAAATGTTTCATAATATTTTTCTTCATTACCCTTTCATACACTTTCATAATATGTGATGTTAGACTCACAGGCCTAAAATTACTTGCCTCTAGTCTTGATCCACTTTTGAAAGTAGGGATAATATATGCTAATTTGTGCTCATCATAAATCTTGCCTGTATCTACACTTTGCCTTAATAATATTGCAAGTGGCTTTGCGACAATGGCTCAACCATATTCTTTCTACTAATAACGTACCTGATAATAGAAAAATTAGAAAATACAACAGAAGGTTTTAGAAATGAAGTAATAAGGATAGTGGCACTATTATATGCAGACGACGAATTAATACTAGGACACACACTAGAAGAAATAACAAAATCAATAAAAACCCTTATGGAAATCGCAAGTGAATGTGGCCTAAACAAGGACAAGAGTAATATACTAATATACAACGACAGGTACAGTATCGAAGATGTGGAGAATATGGAGCACATAGAACAATAAAAATAGTTAAGAATATTAAATACCTAGGAGTGACAATCGCAACATGAAAGACTGCTTCAGAGAACAGATAAAAAGGGCCCAAATTAAAGCAAAGCAGATGGCAAATATGGCTAATGCAGTCATCAATAAAAGCTGTAGCAGAGTAAAAATAGGAAAATTGTACTGGAAAGGACTAGCGATGCCATCATTCATGTATGCAATGGAAGTCATGAAACTTGACAAGAAAACTATAAATGAATTTCAGAAGATAGACAATAAAGTATATAGAGCAATTTTGAAAGCGCCAAGTTACACAGCAAATTGTGCGTTAAGATCTGAAATAGGGGGCCTCTTCCTGCCACTCAAGAGATATCAAGAATAAACTATTCTACCTGAAACACGCATTGAAGAGTGGTGGAAATAGGCTCCTATATGAGATATTCATGGATCAGTAAGAAAAAAAAAGCCTGGATAATGCAAGTAAAAGAGTATATGAGAGAACTAAACATAAACTTGAGTAAAATTGAAGCAGTTAAAGACAAACAGTTAAGAGAAATAATAAACAATTGGGACAGAAAAACATGGCAGAAAGAAATGAATGAAAAGTCAACGTTAAGAATCTACAGAAAATATAAAGAAAACATAAGAGAAGAAATCTGGTATGACAACACTGCAAAACAATGCTGATCAGTAGGGCCAGATTAGGTATACTAGGATTAAATTATAGAAATAGGATAAAAGGAGAAGATACAAAATGTTTATACTGTGAGGAACAAAATGAAAATTAGAACATTTCTTACTTTACCGTCCAGCATACAATGAGATTAGAAATAGATATAGCTTTATGCAGCAACCATATCAAGAAAATAAAGAGGAATTAGTAGCAAATATACTCTTATACTGAGGGAGGAAGTGGAGAATAGGAAAGATTTTATAAAAGAAATGTGGTATTCCAGAGAGAAGAAGCTCAAACAAACACAAACAAAGGAGGAATAAAAGAAGCAAGAGAGCCGTTTCAAAGGCATATCCCACCTACTACTACTACTACTACTACTATGAAGGATATACTCGTAGCTTTATATGTGAAGTAGAAAGGGCAGTAAAATCCTGTGAATTTGATTGCAGAGGGAGTAAAGGCAACGAAGTACAAAGGTCGGTTTGTTTACATGGTGTTTTTACGCTGAAGAGGGAAGTCTGCTTTTATTTAATAAAATAAAATTAATTATGGTGCGTAGTACTACGCTGTATTCTCGTCAACACATCAGGTCGTTAATACACAACCGGACATTTCATTGAAGTTAACTTGCTTTGTTATTTGTTTATATAGGAATTTTGTCTTATAAGATTTCTCTTATACGGGTTAGGAGCGGTCCTCTTTGTGGCATGACATTCAGACATCAAAATTATCAAGTATTTTAACTATACCAAAGAGTCCAAATACTTAATCGTCACTATTATGGCTTAATTAATAAAGGTTTTGTATTTTAAATTTTTAAAAAATGGTACTGAGAAAAAAACAGACGTATCATTCTTTTTGTAATAACTTTTCACCTTTTTTTTTTGCCATGACCTATTTCTTCTTTCGAGTGAACACTTTAGCAATACTCTAGTCCTACTGAGGAAGTCTTACAGAAGTTCAAGTGAAAATGCAGTTCGTTACTATATTGCCTAATACTACTACTATTCTTCTTGTATTTCAATGCATGTTTATCTACTTATTAATGCAATTTTCTATTTTAATTAGTGGGGTCTCTTCTTTCTGTAGCTCCCAATATAGTGAACACCATATTTGTTGGAAACTTGAATTTCGAGTCAGTGGCCCCTTTAGTGGGCTTGTTCCATATGAATCGGGTTCTACATCTTCTGAATGATAATAAAAACAATAACTCTGAGCTTTCAAAAGGCAGCTACGTCTAAAATGCCCGTCATAATTTTGTTTTTCTAATCATTATTTTTAAGAGCTACATGTTGATAGTTGCTACTAAATTTCTCTTATGCGAATGGCGAATCCTTTAGAGTTTAGACCATAACTACGACGTTTAATATTTGGCCTGGTTAAAATTTTTATGTCAAGGTCTGAATGTCATATATGCCACATATGGAGCATAGAATATTAGGCCAAAAACCTGTTGCTGGGACCTATGAGGCCATTCAGCATTGAAATTGAAAATGGGAGCAGAAAGGTTTATAAGGCGTATAGTATATACCAGGAGGAAAACCTGGCTCTGCCTATTCTCTCTCAACAGATGTATTGGTTAAGCGTTCTCGTAAGAGAATCTAAAAACAGTTTCTGTCCCAATTTCACGGCAGGGATGTTTTGTTGCAGAACTTGCTTGGGTCACTGGTATTAACTGGGTATATACCGTATAGTGTCTACCTAAGCGTCAGCTAGTATTAAACATGGCGGAAGCTCAATGGGACGCCGTGTTTCGTACTATAGGCCCTCAGGGATCAAAATGTCGTTTATTGATATAAATAGAGAGATGGTTGTATATAATACTAGTGAAAAGGAATTGGAACCACAGTACTACAGTTGTTGTAGTTGATTCTTGTTGAAAATATTTATGTAACTACAGTAAGTTCACATCAACAGTGGATTTGAAAGTTTAGGCCATTCCCTTACTACGCTCCTGATTGGCTATTGATAAGCCAATCACAGGGCTGGAAACTCTCAGTCTCTCTCGAGAGCTCACATGGGTATTAACTATTTTCCACCTCTCCTGAGGTATACGTCTGTCAAGAGAGATGGAACATTCATCCTGCCTATGTGAACTCTCGAGAGAGACTGAGTTTCCAGCCCTGTGATAGGCTTATCAACAGCCAATCAGGGGCGTCTAAGGGACTGGCCTAGCAATCAAATGCACGGCTGATGTGAATCTACTATAGTTCCTAACGAATAGTGTCTGCCAACACACTTCTATTATTTCAAGTGTTATTCAGGGAATATTGGAGCACTTTACAGAAGCACGAAGACTCAGGTGTCTTGAGAGAAAGTCCACCACCTTTCTAATCAGATCAACTATGTTTATTGAAATGAAAAAACTACTTTCCTGGATGCCACATTCTGCTCACCTGGAGAGAGA
Organism: Macrobrachium nipponense; assembly: GCF_015104395.2. Lineage (NCBI taxonomy): Eukaryota > Metazoa > Arthropoda > Malacostraca > Decapoda > Palaemonidae > Macrobrachium > Macrobrachium nipponense. The sequence continues at coordinate 71,719,157 of NC_087216.1, read as the reverse complement.
GAGAGAGAGTGAAACATCGCACAGAAACTACTCGGAAAGAAATATAGTTCACATAGCACTTCAGTTCTATTAACAAATAGATACCTTTATACATACGAAACACATAAAACATATATGTGGAGGGTATAACTAGTAGTCAAAAGGTTAACCAATTGTTAAACAGGTAGCATACAGTAGTAAAACCTAAATATTGCTCTTATATTACTGTTAATTGAAGAAATGTTAACATGAACTATGGAGTTGTCCAACAGGATACAGCTTAAGAAATACAAGCACATAAAAAGCAGGCAATTTCACTTGATGTAGACACTTGAAAGGAATTCTTAGTCCAAATGCATCTTCCATTTCAATGTCTGTGGGCATTTCTTATTCTGACACTGAATCAGAGTTCCAATCCAGTTGGGCAGGTTTCTCGCAGATATATCTGTTGGTAGAATAAGGTAAAGTTTGTATCATTCTTCTTCCAGAGGAAATAATTGTTTTGAGGTAGACAACCTTCGCTGACTTCTAAACTCTTGACTGTGAAGATGATTCAGCTTCACAGAGCAAAAGGAAAATGTACTTTCAGAGCATTGTACAATAATCTTCAGAAAGTAGTCATGGAGTGGATTCACAGCACAGACAGGTAGAGCTGTACTTTTTGTCTGTTTCTAACTCTTGTTACAAGAAAATCCAACTACTTACAGGTTTTTTTAGCTTCAAAAATTTTCAAGTAATGAATCTATTCTGTTGAAATGGAATAATAATAATAATCATGATCAGCTACTGCTGCAGTGGGAGGTTGAAACTAACATATTATTTGGAAACTTGAATTTCAAATCAATGGCCACTTTCGTGTACTTGTTCAGTATGAATAGATTTCATCCAATGAAATAATAATGAATTCCTTACCTGAACTCATTGGCACAAATGTGATCATTGAGGCGATCGTCTTTGGATCGATAGAAATGGACACAGTGTTCTCGTGAACCGTGGTTGTTGGGCTCGCCTTCAGCCCACCTGGAGGGAGAAAGATAATCAATATTGAGAAACACTACTTCAATTGTCATTTACGAATGGTAACACTAGAAGAGTTCTAGTACTAAAATGCTACCAGTGTCCTCCACCACTTGTGCCTAGTCCTGAGGGTAGGAATTATAATATCCTGTCCAAGGAATGAAGAGTATAAGATTAAGGAGAATTAAGAGTCCCATCTGAAAGCCCAATACTTTTTTGAAATCTGTTTCATCAGTAATGCTTAATAACTATTGAATGGATTGATCTTCTAGCAAAAGTTCAGAACAGAGGCCTACCTGTGGTCGGAGTCTCAAGTATTGGGGTACTGCCTGTAATATACATTACGTGATACTGTGGAGAGTGATAAATGGTCCTCTGTCTAACTCTGGTTATCATTTCTCAGTAGTCGAAGTGTGATCCAGTGAGTCTGTGACCCTATTGCACGATATAATTCGAATTATGCTTCTTCCTCTCAGTTTTCTTGAAGAAACCTAACGCTCTTTTCTGATCTAGGTAGTACATCATGAATCACGAATTCCTATTACTTCAACTTCAGCTCTTACCATGATTCAACGATTTGGTGGATGGTGCCATCTGCAACCCATCTGTAGGTCCCTTCTTCCTGCAGGTCATTCAGTCCTACATAGGTGCTGTGACCTTTTGCAAGATCTGCAAAGAGAAGAACTGATTAGATTGAAAGGGAAAGTATGGTTCTCCATGTTCGTCTCATGGGTGATTCCTGAAAACAGAAGATAATTCAGCTGTCAAAAAATTCTATGGAAATAGGTGATTTATAATTTGTTTGAAGCTTATGATATATATAATCTAGCTTTGCTCCTGTGTAACTCATTTGAAAGATTCTTTGTTTGGGGTACCAGCTGGTACCAGTAAAGGAAAAGACAGCCTTTATATGGTATCTAAGGGCCCCTCAGTGCTTACAGGTATATAGTACCAGCAACTTCCTTATAAAGTGTTTTGTGTTCAGTAATATTAAATGCACTAAAGATCAAATAGTATTTAAACTCACAGTCACTTGTACTCACCACGGAGGAAGTTGTACTCCTCATCACGAGTGATTGTGACCAAGTCGGAATCCAAGGCTAAGCATTTCTACGGCTCTGTTCCCAGGTGCTGGTGTCTTTGCCAAGGAAGTAACAGGAGGATCTCAGCTTCACCCAACCGTTTTCACAGTAAAGATGATCTGGAAGTCAAAGTAAGATGTTTCTTAGCAGCATTGAATGTCATGTCAGTTTTTTAAGCTGGTTTATCTCTGGTTTAGTTCCTCATTGGGCAATGCCAAGTGCCACCCATTTGGTCTCTTGCATGGCTCACTGTAGGTGGTTCTAAAGTTGCCTATCAATTCCAGCACAAGGTCTGCTTTCACCATCAAAACTTTAATCACTTTCATCCGTCGATATTCTACTCTGTAGCTTCTCTGCTTTTTTCCTTGACTGCTTCGGTAATGGTCTCATAACCATCTTTACAATACTTGCATTGTTCTCCTATTAAACCTTCTAAAATCTATCTTGTCCTTTTCTAAGTGAAAATAGCCCTAAATAATTCTTTTAAACTCCTACAGAATCACTTCTTCCCTCATACTAAGGAACCATTTCTTCCTAGACCCATTCCCTTGGAATCTTTCCAAAGTCCAGACTCACCTTACACACCCTGGCCAAACACTCGATTAAGCTGCCACCATCATAGCTCATTATCTCACTCAATTTCCCCTCTTCACATCTTGAGCGTCAATTCGACAGGCTTTCTCGTGTCAGCCATATTGCCTCCTCCTGTGCTCTGCGTTCAGCCATTCAAATGACCGACTCCATCTTGAGAGGACACCAGCTGTTTGAGAGTTCCTTCGTTGTCAGCTTTTCTCGCGAAGCTCTATTTGTTCACTCTATTCCTCTATGGAGTGTACTGGGTTAAATTCACACCTATGTATTCATTTTCTCTCTCTCTCTCTCTCTCTCTCTCTCTCTCTCTCTCTCTCTCTCTCTCTCTGCCTCTTGCTTATCTGTCGCATATCACACCTCATCTATCTTCCATCACGTTATATAGTATCCATATATATATATTATATATGATATCTATATATTATAACAAACGTTGATTAATCACCTATGGCCAATAAGTTGAACATTTTCCCGATTCCTGCTGTGACGTCCTCCGAAAGCTTTCCGATTCCTGAGGTGACGTTCTCCGAAAGCTCTGAAAATAAAAACGGAAACTATGGTTTGAAATATGTTTTTTTTGTTAACCTGTGGTTTTGTGGCCACAGTGGACATTATAATTCTAAAGAGTCAATATGACTTTACAGTGCATAATACTGTAATGTTCTTTTTTAGCACAAAAATACGAATAAATGCAGCAATTCACACGATTCACAACAATCTCTTTCCCTCCTCCTCACCTTGTACCACGTGAGTGAGGTCTTCGATGGAGCCTTGAATTCTGCCTGAGCTGAATATTATCCAATTGCTGCGAGTGGCAGCGACCAGCCATTGGAGGAGGAGAAAAATGGTCGCAAGCAGACGCAAGCAAGAAGCACGGCCGTGCTCGAACACTGCATCTCTGTATGTAGAGTATGAGATGTGAGCTTAGTAGTACTTCTTGCTCTAATGGCGTTCGTCCTCTCTCTGAAGTCTGAATTCCCAGAGAGATGATCAGGAGGGCGTGCGTTGCTTGACATGCATCAGCCGCTACGCCCACCCCCAACCCCGCCCCCACTCGTCTATACAAAATAAAGTCCTGCTTAAAGGGTATATCCTCCTAGGATCCCTAGGTGGGACACATCGTGTTGCAAAAAGTAATAAAAAAAGAAACAGAAAATGTGAGAATGTGAGAACTTTATTGTGCAAGTTTCATAATGAGCTAGTCTTAACTTCATTCTGTGTGTGTGTGTGTGTGTGTGTGTGTGTGTGTGTGTGTGTGTGTGTAGCAGTATATTTTCAGATAAACCTTCGCCATATTCACGTATGTGAATAATACCAAATGGTTAAAATGCCCTGCTTAAGAAGTAGCTACGTTGTCCGAGAGAGAGAGAGAGAGAGAGAGAGAGAGAGAGAGAGAGAGAGAGAGAGAGAGAGAATCCCTGTACTAGAGATCGTTCTTCTTCTTGGGTTTCCCAACCAGAGGATGGTGTCAGTGTTTTTAACGAGTATAGCATACTTTACTGTTGCTGTGTGCCATTTTTTTCAGCAGTCAGTAACACTTGTCCTAATATTATGCTTGCATTTGTAAATGCGCGCTTTCTTCTGACTTTATCCACCAGACCTTACAATTTGGATGTTTTAAAAATTGCCGCCGTCTTCAATCTGCTACGTTATGCGTTCAGTCATTTAGCCATAACTTCACTCAGTCTTCCTATTTTTCTGGAAGTTACTTTTATTTAACTCAGAATTAAATTCTCACTAATACTCTTGTTATAACTCGTACATTTGCTTTCTCGGTCAAATTTTACGATTTTATAAAAAAAAAAAATGTGATTTTTAACCAAATTTTTCGAAGTTATTCCAGGAAGTTTAACCTAGAGGTATTTAAAATATATCTCTAACGATATTACAAAGAGTTTCCTTTTTGACAGAGGAGGTATTCTACTCTCATAGTCATACGCTCTTATTTTCAGGATTTTAAGGAAAATGGATATCTTGAGAACCTTCCGTGGAGTGATCTACGTATTGTGTTGTCCTTTAATACATTACTTTGTTTTTTGGCTATCTATTGATAGCCACTAACGTCCTTTTGTCCATGGAAATACCTTCAGTCAGTGAGCAGGCATTACTATATGACTGAAGCACTGAAGAACAGGAGCAGGTTTTACTGTACATTCACAGTGTCTTCTTAATGATTCTGTCTAGCTTTCTTTTAAACTCTTCCACACTGTTGCTGTTTACAACTTCTGGTGGCAGTTTATTCCACGTGTCACATAGCTTGTATGTAAAGAAGTTCCCACATTGGGATGTGTTGTATCTCTTCAGTTCTAGTTTCCATCCATTATTTCTTGTCTGGTTTTCGTTTAACGTAAATAGGTTACTGTCTACAGATCAAAGCAGTTAAGTCGATTCGTTCGAACGATATATTTCGGGAATTCTCTCCTCTCCTGGGAAGAGAAAGTGGAGAGTTGCAGATGAACTGTTTTCCGTGCAGTGTGGAAGCGTTTGACTGCAGTATGCATCCGTGCATTGCAAAGAGCGCGGCGGGAAATGCATCAGAGATATGAAATATCCCGGATGGGGAAACAGACAATTGTCTCCGGGACATAGAGCAAATTACCAAGCATCTATTTGGAGAAGATGGAGATGAGGAAATTGTTACTGATGTCCCGCAAACGTGTGAGATCATGCATCCACAATGTATTAATTACCCTGTAAGCACAACAGCCTGTACACTGCAGGACTGTGACAATAGAAAGAGGATGACGAGTTAGAAGTGGCCCTATGGAGTTCTGCCCATTATGTTTAATGCCATTTTGAACGCTTTCCAATACATACATTGCGTTGAAGTGGCATGTTGAGTGGTCAGTGCATTGGGTTTGCTGTCATGATTTTTATCGGTTTTCAGGATAAACTTCAACCATTTGGGTGCTGCGTGATTCTAAAAATGAAAAATAGAGCATCTCCGTGGACCTACTCGTACGTTGTTACTGAGGGAAGGTTTCAACTTTAAATTGCTAAGACTTTCCATTAATTGCAGCCCCACGGCGTCCACTCGACTAGAGAAAGGAAACCGAGTCTAAGCAAGGAAGGTTGTCGCCTTTTCCTTTATGTTCCCGTATATATGGCACTGAATGGTGGTGTTGCTAAAAGCCCGTTTGTCCTAACAGATCTTCATAGGTGTCCAAACCATCGCACACGTGCTTGCATGGCGTTTTGTGTTCGAGTTTTTCCTGTCAAGAATAGATTGATAAAACTTTTAAGAGAGCTTTAATCCCCATTTTAACGTCAGGGGTGCGTTCAAACCTAAGAAGGAGTACACCATTAGGAGCTCGTTTAAATGCAAAGACATCATGGCTCCCGAACTAGTCTCATGTTGATTGTTGTGACGACGTACATGGGGAAAAGAATGCTGCATTTTTAGTGAGTGTGTTAAAGTCTTCTAGAGTAGGTACTTGTTTCTTCTAATATTGCTTTATTTCGTTTTTTATGTTTGTACATGATACTTTTTTTGTATATATAACCTTTTGGGTAACATTACTGTATTCCAGTGATTTTTTGTGGTTTTTCAATCTTCCTTTCTGTTCTTTTTTGTTGCCAGACCTGATTGCATATATATATATTATATATATATATATAATATATATATATATATATATATCATATATATAGTATATATTAATTAGACACAGAATATTATAAACTGGAGGCTCAATAAATTATACAACACATACATTAAGAAGAACCAAAAACAAAAATCCGACTCGAGCCAGATAGTACTACTACAACTGTACTTACTACAGAGGTGTGTCAGTTCAACTTGTGCGCTATAACTGCTTAATCAATAACGACTCAAAGACGAGCAGAGAAGTCAGGATAATTTAGTACAGGTTTTACACATTTTTGTGCGATTTCTGATATGAGAAAATTCGGGATTGGACGAATGACAGGTAGAAATTGAATCGAGTTGAAGATGATCAAAACAAATACAATAGAAGTTCGAACGTAGACCTGGGAAAGGAAATTTTTTTTTATTTTTTTTAATTTTAACGGTAGCTTTCAAAATGTCACCATGTCGAAACACTATAACATCCAAAAATGGCAATCAATCATTTTCCTCTCGTCTCTTTCCCCCCTCTCTCGCTTCTTCCTCAGCCAGCGCCCTCTCTCGCTCTCTCGCTCCTCTCTTATCTTCTTCTCCTCTCTCTCTCTCTCTCATGTAAACTTGATATTAGGATGTAATTTATCAGCGGACGAGAAGAATTGGTTGGTCAGTTTGGAGAGCCGATCTAAAGAGAACAAAAATTACAGGGCGTCCATAAAGTTCCCAGTACCATTCCAAGCATACATACTTGTAATGCAACTGGGACTTTATGGACACCCTTTACATGAGACAAAGGGTGGATCCAGTAGCCATATACCGTCAACCTGTTCATGCAAATGATCATTAAAAATAGAGGTAGTGTCCAGCACTGTTATAACTGCAACAATGTCTTAAAATGGCAACGATCATAGAATCATTGCCAAATGTTACCACGACCCACAGCTTAACAAAAACATATTTGGCAACTAGATTCTTTTTTTCAAGGCAGCTGGTTGCTTCAGAGAAAGTCACCCCAGGACACATGAAAATATTCAACTGGGCTGTGGTTTTTGTCAGACACAAGGACAAGACAATTAAAGGATAATATAGAGTGACAGCTATTCAGAACTTTGGTAAACAAAAACTTACTCACAATACATATTAAACACACATACTATACAACGAAGATATCTCTAAGGCAACTAATTTGTATTTAAGTCTGTAATTATATCTTTGAGGTCATTCTTAAACATGTTACAAATACAAGGGTCTAAATTAAACAGGCCACGACTAATATTAAAATTACAATGCGAAGGAAGTTGTATTATAGCAGATTCGAAAAGATTTCGTGATGAGACATCTTTTGACATTGCAATTACTTAAAACGATTAGTCCAATTTATTCGGTGGTTGTTTCCACTTAAATGAATGAATATTGCATTAGATGTTTGCCCAGTTTTTACAGAATATTTATGCTGGCTTAATTTTACTTCTAAGTCCTTGCTCGACTGTCTGAGATAAAAAGAGGGCCAGTTCATACATGGAATTTTAAATATTATGTTGTTGCTTTCCTAGGGGCCATTTTTTATGAACATTCCTTTTAGTGTGTTATCATAGGAAAAAACAAGGTTGACGGTAAAGGCTTTTAACAATGATTTAATGGTTTCAAATCCGTTAAAATAAGGCAAACTAAGAATGTTCATAGAATTTTCTTTCTCCGTGTTACTTACACTATAAAACTTTTTGTGGTTTTTTTATAACAAATATCTAATATATGTGAAGGATAACATAAATCTTTCCCTATTTTTCTAATGTATTCAATTTCTTGATCCAAATATTGGGGACTGACAATGCGCAATACTCGTAAAAACATATGTTGACCTGCACCTCTGTATATGAGGTTCATCCTTCGAAGTCGTCTGCCTTGTATTAATATGACAGCTTCAAGAAAGGTTTAATAATATGCAACTCGCATCTAGTTGTAGTTACTGAAAAACGATACTTCTTCAGTGCCAACAATAACTATTGGCCATGGCATGAACAACTGCTAAAAGAATTCTTTGCAATTGGTTGGCCTGTCTTATAAGACCCCTAGGGTGGGTGGGGGGGGGGGGGTGGCTAAGCTTCAGCCGACATCTCTACAGATTGTCATTTGCTTTTCAACAGCAAAATGAAATCCACCTGAGGTAGCACTCATTTTTGGCCTACAACCAACTTATGGATATATGGGCATGTTACACACTTAGTGATGTTTACACAAATGTTTGTTTTCTTACCCCATTACCTTTTTTGGCATGTCACTAATTGTATATATATATATATATATAGTATATATATATATATAGATAGGGTATATATATATGATATATTTATATATATATATATATTGTGAGCTACTATACTACTCTGCAAACCTCTATTTTCTAGAAAGCAGATAAATAGAATGTTTTTGTCTTAATAAATAAAGATGATTATGTAAATAAAATGTTAGTTTTGTTGAGTGACCAAGAACCTTACACAGTACTTAACCATAATCCATTAGAGAAGGTTAATAGTAGTTTCAATAAAAAAACTTAAAACATTGTTAAGGGGAAAAGATTATTTAATTAAGAAATTTTGTATTGTATGTGCATCCTTGCCCTATCTTTATGGACTTATTAAAACTCCCAAACAAAATAATCCTGTACGACCTATTATTAGTTCTGTAGAGTCATCAATTTATAATTTGTCAAAGTGGCTTGTCAGTGAATTGTCATCTCTTATGGGAAAACTTTCAGGATTTTCAGTAACAAATAATGTGGATTTTGTAAACCGTCTCAGAAGCTGTAACATTAATTACGAATTTAAAATGATTAGCTTTGATGTAGTTTCCCTTTTCAATAAAGTTCCAGTTGACGACCTGATAACATTTTTAGCTGATGAGTTGGATAAATGCGAATCTTCTCTGCAAACTGACACCATTTTAGAGTTACTAAAACTGTGTATTAAGGAATGTAAATTTACTTTCAATGGTAAATTCTATGAGCAGCGGTTTGGTATGACTATGGGGAACCCTTTATCGCCCCTTTTAAGCAACATTTACATGAAAGTTTTTGAAAAGAAACTTCTATCGAATATTTTACCTGCGAATTCTTTGGTTTAGGTATGTCGATGACATATTTTGTGTATAGCCTTTGTGTGAGGATGAGAACCGATTTTTAATTAGATTAAATGTACTAGTTCCCTCTATAAAGTTCACACTTGAGGAGGAAAAAGATTCTGTTTTGCCATTTTTAGATGTAAGTGTTCATAGACAGGGTAACAGATTTAAATTTTCGGTTTTTAGGAAACCTACAAATGTATGTTCTTACATTCACTTTTACTCCAGTCACCATTTGAAAGTTAAACTCTCTGTATTCTCTTCCATGTTTTTAAGAGCTTTAAGAATTTGTTGTCCTGAATTTTTAGAAGACGAGATTTCCAAGATTTATGGTATTGCTTTTAAATTGAAGTATCCGGCATTTTTAGTTGATATTGCTTTAAGAAAAGCTAAGAAACATTTTATGCAGTGGGACAATGTACAGGCTTTTGACCCTAGTAATTTGCTCGTTTTACCTTTTGACAACAGGTTTCTTCTTTGCCAAAAAATGTTTAAAGTTTTAAATGTTAATGTTTTTTTTTAGTAACACACATTTGCTTCTTGACTAGGCTGTTTGGTTGTTCTGTATTTTACTTTTATGTTTTTATGTTTACCTTTGATATTTCGAAGCTATTTTTCATTCTTTTATATATTATACCCTGATGAGGTGTATCAAGAATACACGAAAGCGCTAGGGTACGGTCTGTTTACATTTTTCCTCCTAGCTCTTGAGATACAATCTTCACGTGGGTTACTTGTTATCGTATAACATTATCGTATCAGGCGATCTTTTACCATATTTGCTACCTTCAAGATCCTACACCCTTCACTGGAGCCCTTCGTTGCTGATTTTTCCTCCTCCCTCATCAGAGCCCTCAAGCTAAAATTACAACTTAATTTTCTATGTATGTATCTGAGTAAGCATGTTATGCCAAAATCGTTTTTGTCCCAGAAACATCGCGGCCTATCCAGTAAACCATTCGAAGAATATGAACGTCTTATACTACAAAAGTACATAGAAATAACGAAACTGGATGTGGAACAAGCTTTCAGAATCCTGAGGTCAAATAGATATACGAAACTGGGCGTGGAACCAGCTTTTCAGAATCCTGAGGTGTCAAATACGATATAGTTTTAATCATGCAATCCCCTTGGAATGGAAGACTCGATTGGGCGATTATTGTTATCATAAGTTACGAAGCCAGTGCCGACGTTCTGAAGAATAAACTCGATCGTAAACGCTTAACACAGCTCAATCAGAAAACATCGTTTTGGACTAAAGATTCAATCCTCAGTTTGTATGTAATTTATCGGATAAAGTGTTAGATGATATAACAAGAGCGGCTCTCGGTTATGGTATCAACTTCAGTGTTTGTGACGAGAAACGTGGACTGGGGGTAGGAATAGCTAAATCATTTTGTAATAGAAAAATTTGGATCGTTGTCTATTGCAGATTTCAACATCTGTGAAGGGTATTGTTTATGGTGCATGTTCTAATAACCATTTACATTAGGTCCACTACCACACACACACACACACACACACACACACACACACACACACACACACAGAGAGAGAGAGAGAGAGAGAGAGAGAGAGAGAGAGAGAGAGAGAAATGAGCGGATCGATGCATAAATAAATCAGTCAACTGGCAGCTAACAACCGACTTCGTTAGATATATACAACAATCTATATTATTAGATAGATAGACAGATAGATAGATATATAGATAAGAAAAAATACAAAAGTTTTAAACTGAAGCAACTTTCAGAGAGAAAGAAGGGAAGGTGAGTGAAGGACAGGGGAGGAGGGGGGGTGTGGCGGTGATGGTGAGAGGGTAGGCGGGGAGAACTCTTTACTGTTGTGTTCGATCCAATTTCTGGCTAATCAGTTTTTGCCTCTTTGTACAAGGGACAAGTCTTTATTCTTTACAATTAGTGATTCATGATACTCTTATAAATTACGGCACTGGGTGTAATACACTCTAGCAAAGTCTCGTACTGATACGAGTGTTCATTACAGAGTCATTGCCAAAAAACGTACTTGCACTGTCTCTGAAACCCATAGCAGTTCCTAGCCACGTAAAAAATATCTAATCCTTTTGGGTCAACCAGCAGGAGAGCTGTTAATTCAGCTTATTTTTGATCTAGTTTTGGTCAAATTAGATACTGAATAACCTTGCCGTCCCATTTTCTGCTATATATCCAAAATAAACTTATATGTATCTTGTTTCCCTTATAGGTACCATGTCAACAGTGCCCCTCATGCTGGGCACTGTAGGCATTACTTGAGGTTATGCCACGCCTTTTCAGACCTATTTACTCTTAATTTCCAGTTCAGCACTGAATGACCTCGTAGGTCCCAGTGCTTGGCCTTTGGTTATGAAGGTTTCCAATTCTAACCAAGACCATTTCTTGTAAGGCCAAGGGCAACCATATAGATGGCACTGGAGGGTACCCAACACTCATTTTACTTTTAAAACAATAACTGATCATTACCAATATTCATTAAAAACTTCTATAACTGATTATAGTTACCAAGTAACCTATGTACGTATATTATTATAAAAGGTTAGTTTATCCAGACCTCTGAATATATGTAAGTATAGTCTAAAGGACTATGCCAAAACAAAATCAAGAAATGGCACGCCGACACTGTTCGGACGTGGCGGAAGGAATATCTGATAATGAACCATTATAGCTCAGACTGTGCCGTTGCACCCAGTATAACCATGAAGAAAAAAAAAGCCACGAAAAAGAATAGTGGGTCAATGATTGGTTGTTGAAGAGAAGAGAAAAAAAACTCACATTATTGCTTTTAAAGGCAATACAGGTAGCTCCAGGGATTGCTATGATAACATAAGGGTGGGGGGACAAGGCAACATTCAATTTCGTAGAAAGATTATAACGGTCGTGCAAAAGGACACATGCATGGACGAAATCCACAAACGCCCTATGAAAGGCCAAGTGCCACATTACGCCTACTTAGCGACTGACTGTTCTTATCAGATATAAAATTGAGTGTGGCCATATCGCCCAAAGCTCTTGGAAGAGTCATGCTGGAGACAAGTTAAGCTATTTGGAACAACACTCTGCAAAGACTTCATAAATATAAAGATAAATAAAACTATGTATATATACATATTTGTATCTTTGATAAAAAAATTTTTACACTAGCTTTTTAAAAACTCAAATAATTAACATCTTCTACAACTATAACAAACAGTTTGTTGTGTATAAAATTAGTGTAGGAAATTATGAAAGGGAAAGGTAATAAATCTTTGTGTAACACGTCATTGCGCTACACTATTTTGCAATCAGCACCAAGTA
>NC_087216.1:71703185-71705980 GCF_015104395.2 Macrobrachium nipponense | reverse complement strand
TATATGTGTGTGTGTGTGTGTGTGTGTGTGCATGTTTTATATTAATGTATTTTACAATACCTCAGTAATCTCTCAACACAAAACAAAACAAAAAAATTGGGTGCCTTGCTCAGGACGTTTAATCAGGTATATTTTCACAAAGTAAAAGAAAAATAAGAAAAAAAAAATAAACTGGGGATATTTTTTTAACGAAATAAGAATTATGCTAAAGAGTTCATAAACGATATATGATTTAAGGGAGAACTGGAAACAATGCAATACTAAAATCATAATGGGAGGTAATGAAACCTCACTCACACCATTATAATTTTCATGTAGGTACTTGGTGCTGATTGCGAAATAGTGTAGTGTAATGACCGGTTACACAAAGATTTATTACCTTTTCACTTTCATAATTTCCTACACTAATTTTATACACAACAAACTGTTTGTTATAGTTGTAGAAGAGTCAATTATTTTGAGTTTCTAAAAGATAGTGTATTTTTTTTTTATAAAAGATACAAATATGTATATATACATGAGTTTTATTTATATTTATATTATATATTCTTTGCAGAGAGTTGTCCAAATAGCTTAACATGTCTCCAGCATGACTCTTCCAAGAGCTTTGGGCGATATGGCCACACTCAATTTTATATCTGATAAGAACATCAGTCGCTAAGTAGCGTAATGTGGCCCTTGGCCTTTCATAGGGCATTTTGGATTTCGTCATGCATGTGTCCTTTTGCTTTTTTGCACGACCGTTATAATCTTTCTACAAAATAGAATGCTGCCTGTCCACCCATACGTTTATCATAGCAATCCCTGGAGCTACCTGTATTGCCTTTTTAAAAAGCAATAAATGTGAGTTTTTTCTCTCTTCAACAACCATCATTGACCCAACATTTTTCTTTTTCGTGGCTTTTTTTTTCTTCATGGTTTATACTGGGTGCAACGGCACAGTCTGAGCATATATGGTTCATTATCAGATATTCCTTCCGCCACGTCCGAACAGTGTGGCTGCCATTTCTAGATTTTGTTTTGGCATAGCCTTTAGACTATACTTACATATATTCAGAGGTCTGGATAAACTAATCTTTTATAATAATATACGTACATAGGTTACTTGGTAACTATAATCAGTTATAAAAGTTTTTAATGAATATTGGTAATGATGTTATTGTTTTAAAAGTAAAATGAGTGTTGGGTATCCAGTGCCATCTATATGGTTGCTCTTGGCCTTACAAGAATTGGTCTTGGTAGAATTGAACCTCCATCCAAAGGCCAAGCACTGGACCTAAGAGGTCATTCAGTGCTGACTGGAAATTAAGAGTAAAAAGGTCTGAAAAGGCGTGCAAAGAACCTCAGGTAATGCCTACAATGCCCAGCATGAGGTGCACTGTAGATAAGGCACCATAAGGGAAACAAGATACATATATTTACGGATATGGCAGAACTGGGACGTAATTTTATTCAGTACTACATTTGACAAAACTAGTGGGATTTTTATATTTATTTAAAGAACACACTTTAATTTATGGCAAAAACTGGGCAGTTTTGAATAGTTAATTTCTCAGGTAAGAATACTTTGGTTTCACAAGACCAATAAGCTGATTAACAGCTCTCCTGTGGTTGACCCAAAAGGATTAGATATTTTTACGTGGCTCTCTCTCTCTCTCTCTCTCTCTCTCTCTCTCTGTGGTAGTGGTACCTACGTAATGTAAATGGTTATTAGAACATGCACCATAAACAATACCCTTACAGGTGTTGAAATCTGCAATAGACAACGATCCAAATTTTTCTAAATTACAAAATGATTTAGCTATTCCTACCCAGTCCACTTTCTCGTCACAACAAACCTGAAGTTGATACCATAACCGAGAGCCGCTCTTGTTATATCATCTAACACTTTATCCGATAATTACATACAAACTGAGGATTTGCATCTTTAGTTCAACCGCTGTTCTTGATGAGGCTGTTTAAGTTTACGATCGAGTTTATTCTTCAGACGTCGGCACTGGCTTCGTAACTTATGATAACAATAATCGCCCAATCGAGTCTTCCATTCCAAGGGGATTGTATGATTAAAACTATATCTATTTGACCTCAGGATTCTGAACGCTTGTTCCACATCCAGTTTCGTTATTTCTATGTACTTTTGTAGTATAAGACGTTCATATTCTTCGAATGGTTTACTGGTATAGGCCGCCATGTTTTCTGGATAAAAAACGATTTTGGCATAACATGCTCACTCAAACACATACATAGAAATTAGTTGTAATTTTAGCTTGAGGGCTCTGATGAGGGAGGAGGAAAATCAGCAACGAAGGGCTCCAGTGAGGGTGTAGGGGTCTTGAAGGTTAGCAAATATGGTAAAGATTCGCCTGACATCGATAATGTTATACGATCACAAGTAACACGTGAAGATTGTATATCAAGAGCCAGCAGGAAAAATGAAAAGCAGCCGTACCTAGCGCTTTCGTGTTTTCTTGATACACCTCATCAGGGTACAGTATATAAAAGAATGAAAAATAACTTCGAAATATCAAAGGTAAACATAAAAACAAAAAAGTAAAATACAGAACAATCAAACAGCCTAGTCAAGAAGCAAATGGTCCACAGCCGAGAATTACACTTGAAGGCCAACAACAAATGGAAATGGCACTACTAAGCAGTCAATTACATAGTTACGAAGTTGTCAACAATACATTTTCGTAGCCAGTTTATCTAGTTTATATTGTCCGTTGCTAATATTAAAAACACCACTTGACTTATATTTTATTATACTAGATTCTATAATGTTTCTTTTAATAATA
>NC_087216.1:71675685-71698185 GCF_015104395.2 Macrobrachium nipponense | reverse complement strand
AGAATAAAATTACGTATACTACACAAGTATCTAGAGAATTTATTCTGAGTTAAATAAAAAAAAAGGGGTAAAAAACTTTCACGAGAAATAGGATGACTTTTGAGTGAAGTTTGGCTAAAGAACTGAACGCATAACATGTAACAGGTTTGAAGAAAGCAGCCATTTTAAAACGTCCAAATTATGAGGTCTGGTGATAAAGTCAGAAGAAACAGAGCGCATTTATAAATGCAGGCATATTATTAGGACAATGTTACTGAATGCTGAAAAAAATGGCACACAGCAACAGTAACGTACTATGCTATACTCGTTAACAACACTGATGTCATCCTCTGGTTGGGTGGGAAACCCAAGAAGAAGAACGATCTCTATTATAGGAAATTGGTTTACTCTCTCTCTCTCTCCTCTCTCTCTCTCTCTCTCTCTCTGACAACGTAGCTTCTTCTTAGCAGGGCATTTGAACCATGAATATGGCGAAGGTTTATCTGAAATATACTGCTACACAACACACACACACACACAGAATGCAGTTAAGACTAGCTCATTATGAAACTTGCACAATAAAGTTCTTAAATTCTATGTTTCTTTTTTTTATTACTTTTGCACCACGGCGTGTCCCTAGGGATCCTAGGATATTATACCCTTTAAGCAAGGACTTTTATTTATAGACGAGTGGGGGCGTTGTTGGGGTGGGCGTAGCGGCTGATGCATGTTCAAGCAACGCACGCCTCCTGGATCATCTCTCTGGAATTCAGACTTCAGTGAGAGGACGAACGCCATTAGAGCAAGAAGTACTACTAAGCTCACATCTCATACTCTACAGAGATGAGTGTTCGAGCACAGCCATTGCTTCTTGCTTGCGTCTGCTTGCGACCATTTTTCTCCTCCTTGCAATGGCTGGTCGCTGCCACTCGCAGCAATTGGATCATATTCAGCTCAGCAGAATTCAGGCTCCATCGAAGACCTCACTCACGTGGTACAAGTGAGGAGGAGGGAAAGAGAGTTGTGAATCGTGTGAATTGTTGCATTTATTCGTATTTTGTGATAAAAAAAAATTACTTATATGCACTGTAAGTCCGTATTGATTCTTTAGAATTATAATGTCCACTGTGGCCACAAAACCAGCTTAACAAAAAAACATATTTTCAAACCATAGTTTCCGTTTTTATTTTCAGAGCTTTCGGAGGAACGTCACCTCAGAATCGGAAAGCTTTCGGAGGACGTCACAGCAGGAATCGGGAAAATGTTCAACTTATTGGCCATAGGTGATTAATCAACGTTTTGTTATTTAATAATATTATTATATATATATATATATATATATATATATATATATATATATATATATATATATATGTATATATATATATATGTATATATATACATATTATATCTATATATATATATATATATATATATATATGGATAAACTGATCTTTAAGTGATAGAAGATAGATTTTTTGAGGTGTTTATATGCAGACAGATAAGCAAGAGGCAGAGAGAGAGAGAGAGAGAGAGAGAGAATGAATACTTAGGTGTGAATTTAACCCAGTACACTCCATAGAGGAATAGAGTGAACAAATAGAGCTTCGCGAGAAAAGCTGACAACGAAGGAACTCTCAAACAGCTGGTGTCCTCTCAAGATGGAGTCGGTCATTTGAATGGCTGAACGCAGAGCACAGGAGAGGCAATATGGCTGACACGAGAATGGAAGGAGTTGTGGAAACCGAGAAAGAAAGCCTGTCGAATTGATTGCTCAAGATGTGAAGAGGGAAATTGAGTGAGATATGAGCTATGATGGTGGCAGCCTAATCGAGTGTTTGGCCAGGGTGTGTAAGGTGAGTCTGGACTTTGGAAAGATTCCAAGGAATGGGTCTAGGAAGAAATGTTCCTTAGTATGATGGGAAAGAGGTGATTATGTAGGAGTTTAAAAGAATTATGTATGCTATTTTCACTTAAAAGATGACAAGATAGATCTTAGAAGGTTTAACAGAAACAATGCAAGTGTTGTGAAGAGACAGTTAAGAGAACCTTACCGAAGCAGTAAAGAAAAAAAGCAGAGAAGCTACAGAGTAGAATATTGACAGATGAAAGTGATTAAAGTTTTGATGGTGAAAGCAACCTTGTGCTGGAAATTGATAGGCAACTTTAGAACCACCTACAGTGAGCCATGCAAGAGACCAAATGGTGGCACTTGGCATTGCCCAATGAGGAACTAAACCAGAGATAAACCAGCTAAAAAACTGACATGACATTCAATGCTGCTAAGAAACATCTTACTTTGACTTCCAGATCATCTTTACTGTGAATATGGTTGGGTGAAGCTGAGATCCTCCTGTTACTTCCTTGGCAAAGACAAAAGCAACTGGGAACAGAGCCGTGAGAAATGCTTAGCCTTGGATTCCGACTTGGTCACAATCACTCGCGATGAGGAGTACAACTTCCTCCGTGTGAGTACAAGTGACTGAGTTTAGATACTATTCAGGTACACAACGGTGGTACCATCAACTTTGTTTCATCAGACAGATAAGTCACTAATCTAAGTTCAAATAGACCCAGCCAAAGACTTTGATCTTTAGTGCATTTAATATTACTAAACACAATACACTTTATAACGAAGTTGCTGGTACTATATACCTGTAAGACCTGAGGGGCCCCATGCTACCATATAAAGGCTGTCCTTTCCTTTACTGGTAACAGCTCGTACCCTAAAAAAAATAATCTTTCAAATGAGTTACACAGGAGCAAAGCTACATTATATATATCACAAATTTCAAACAAATTACAAATCACCTATTTCCATAGAATTTTTTGACAGCTGAATTACCTTCTGTTTTCAGGAATCACCCATGAGACAAACATGGAGAACCATACTTTCCCTTTCAATCTAATCAGTTTTCTTCTCTTTGCAGATCTTGCAAAAGGTCATGACACCTATGTGGGACTGAGTGACCTGCAGGAAGAAGGGACCTACAGATGGGTTGCAGATGGCACCATCCACCAAATCGTTGAATCATGGTAAGAGCTGAAATTGTAGCAACAGGAATTCATGATTCATGCATGAGATGATACCTAGATCAGAAATGAGCTTTAGGCTTCTTCAAGAAAGCTGAGAGGAAGAAGCATCATTCGAATTATATCGTGCAATAGGGTCACAGACTCACTGGATCACACTTCGACTACTGAGAAATGATAACCAGAGTTAGACAGAGGACCATTTATCACTCTCCACAGTATCACGTGATGTATATTACAGTCAGTACCCCAATACTTGAAACTCCGACCACAGGTAGGCCTGTGTTCTGAACTTTTCCTAAAAGATCAATCGTTCCCAAGTTATTAAGCAATACTGATGAAACTGCTTTAAAAAAAGTATTGGGCTTTCAGATGGGACTCTTAAGTCTCCTTTATCTTATGCTCTTCATTCCTTGGACAGGGTATTATAATTCCTACCCTCAGGACTAGGCACAAGTGGTGGAGGACACTGGCAGCATTTTAGTACTAGGACTCTTCTAGTGTTACCATTCGTCAATGACAATGGAAGTGGTGTTTCTCAACATTGATTATCTTTCTCCCTCCAGGTGGGATGTAGGCGAGCCCAACAACGGAGGTTCACATGAACACTGTATCCATTTCTATACCTACAAAGAAGATCGCTTCAATGATGGCGATTGTGCCCTTGAGTTCAGGTAAGGAATTTATTATTATTTTATTAGATGAAATCTATTTGTACAGAACAAGTACACATAAGTGGCCACTGACTTGAAATTCAAGCTTCCAAACAATATGTTGGTTTCAACCTCCCACTACAGACCCCACACTGCAGCAGTAGCTGATCATGATTATGATCATGAAAACATTTCAACAGAGTAGCTTCATTACTTGATAATTTTTGAAACTCAAAAAAGCCTGAACATTACTGTACAATGCTCTGAAAGTACTTTTTCCTTTTGGTCTATGAAGCTAAATCATCTTCACAGTCAAGAGTTTAGAAGTCAACCAAGGTTGTCTACCTCAAAACAATTATTTTCTCTAGAAGAAGAATGATACAAATTTTACCTTATTCTACCAACAGATATATCTGCGAGAAACTTGGCGAAGTGGATTGAAACTCTGCTTAAGTGCCAGAATAAGAAATGCCCGCAGACAATGAAATGGAACATGCATTAGGACTAAGAATTCCTTCCAAGTGTCTACATAAAGTGATATTGCCTGCTTTTTATGTGCTTGCATTTCTTAAGCTGTATCCTGTTGGACAACTCCATAGTTAATGTTAACATTTATTCAATTAACAGTAACATATTGTAGGTTTTACTCACAAACTGATATACTGTACCTGTTTTAGAAAGGGGGCCTTTTGGTACAAGCCAACCGCCAGAGTAGTTTTCATTTGGAACGCAAGTATGTATAAAGTTATCTGATACCCATTTGGTAAGAGAACTGAAGTGCTCTGTGAACCAAGTTTCTTTCCAAGTAGTTTCTCTCTCTCTCCAGGTGAGCACAATCTCAGTCTTCCAGGAAAGTGGTTTTGTCATCTCAATAAACATGGTTGAACTGATTCGAAATGGGTGGACTTTCTCTCATCAGACACTTGAGTCTTTGTGTTTCTGTAAAGTGCTCTAATTCCTTAGATTACACTAAAAATAATACAAGTATTTTCAAGATGCATTTTTAAAATAATACCTTACACAACTGTGCATACTTAGGTTCCCATTCTCTTTCATAGGGGATGTCTCCTTCAATTGGACGAGCAGACTTCATCCTGTATCCCACAGGCAGCCTGCAACCAATTTCTGGTTCATTTCTTGCTGGGAACATTTTCAGATATCTTTGTAGTATGCATGCATGCTGCAATGCAGAAGTTACCCAAGCAAATTTGCAACAAAACATTCCTGTTGTTAGAGACAGAAAACTACATTTTGAATTCCCTACAAAAACAGGCAAGCAATACTCCATTGAGAGACAAAATTTCCTAAAATCTGTGAAAAAAAAACCAGTCAGGGATCAAGGAAATATATTGCATGCTCAACTACAGTAGCTCTTTTATCTCATTGCTTTCCAATATACCTCTACTTTGTTTTTTTCACTAACACTACTTCAAGACTAAGGCCAGACATGCAAATCATATTTAGTATTCTATTTTCATATTCTGAGTACCATCCTGCATTTATGTAACATCTCACCCATCAAAATTAATATCTTAAAAGACAAGAACTACATTTGCAGCATTATTGATCAGGAGATATATAAATAAAATTTGACTCAGTTAAATTTCTCTTGTGTTTTTCTCTCCAACAGCTTCTAATGGGTTTCATATGCGATATGACAGGACGTATATTAATGATTACTGATGGAGAATAAATTAAAATATGAAAATTGCAGTGAGGTCCATGAATATTAAAACTGTTGCTCTCTCTCTGAGCTGATATGTAATTTATGATCCAAGTGTTGCTATTCATATTGTGTCAATTTTACATATGAAACAATTGTTAGTAGAGGGTGGAAAGCAAGATGGAAGAAAGGTAATATGAACAGAGGTACAGCAGAAAGAATGAAAGGAGTTGCAAAGACCCTTAATTTCACATAATGTTTATATCTTCATTGAAGCTTTCAGAGGCTAAAATCTGTCACAAAACCAACTTAAGTTTTAAGTCGCAGACAACTGGAATGCTTTTTGGTCGTGTTGTGATCCAGTAGGATTTCCTCGAGGGAGAGAAATCTTGATTAGCGACACCATAACTGCATAAATTTGTGGAGTCAATTGCATAAATGCTTGCAAGCACCTTTAGCTGAAACCTCACAACTACACCGTTCATGGAGACGACGGCTGTGCCTGGAGAACACTTTCTCTTATCTTTCCCTCCTTGTTTTCCTTGCATATTAAGATTGGGTCATAAAATATTGACCTTCATTCCTAACAATTCAATCCCCCTAAATACATCTGGACAAACTGGGGTACTGTGCCACCATAGAATATATAGAACATAGGCCAAAAGCCTAGTGATGAGATCCAATAGGTCTGAAAGGTGTAACAGGAGGTAAGCCTCACAGTTGCACTATGAATCAAGTGTTAGGAGAGGGTGGAAAGTAAGATGTAGAAAGAGAATATGAAAGGAGGTACAGTAAAACGAACGAACGTGGTTGCAGATGGGGCCGAAGGCAAGCTGCCAAGAACCTTAAGTAATGCCTACTAGGGGAAGTCATAGATGTGACTGGCTGACCTCACGGTAGCCTCTATGAAAATGACACTAAACAGAAAAGTATTCACAAGCTGTTATCATTAAAATTCAAGTCATTATTGCAGGGTTTGCCTCCAATAACAAAATCTAAATTCCAGCCAACTTGATTACTTAAGAGATGCTAAATAATCACTTAAGACATGGATGGGTGAATATGATCTCTACTGGCATCTTGGATTGGAAGGGAACATAGAATTTGGACTGAAGGCAAAGCGCTAGGACCGATGAGGTCATTCAACGCCAGGGAAATTGAGCGTAAAAGGTTTTGAAAGTTATAAGAAGAGGAAAACCTCAGTTGCACTGAGACTATTGTTAGGGGAGGGTGGATAGCATGATGGAAGGAAGAGAATATGAATGGAAGTACAGTAAAAGGCAGGAAAGGGGTCACATGCTTAGTTTCCTCTTAGTTAGCCTGTGCTGGTAAGGTGATGTAATCTCTCTTAACTTTCAGACATCTAATGGGAGGACATGCATAGCTCACCAAGTGTTGACCTGCACCTCTATGTAGAGGTTCATTCTCCGAAGTCGTCTGCCTTGTTTAATACGACAGCTTCAAGAAAGGTTTAATAATCTGCAACTCGAATGGTTACATCTAGTTGTAGTTACTGAAAACGATACTTCTTCAGTGCTAACAATAACTATTCTGGCCATGAACAACTGTTAAGAGATTTCTTTGCAATTGGTTGGGCTGACTTATAAGACCCTCGGGATGGGGGGGGGGGGGGGGGGGGGGGGGGAGGGGTGGGGGGGGGGGGGGGGGGGGGGGGGGGGGGGGGGGGGGGGGGGGGGGGGGGGGGGGGGGGGGGTTGTGGCTCAGCTTCACCTGACATCTCTACAGATTGTCATTTGCTTTTCACAGCAAAATGAAATCCACCTGAGGCAGCCCTCATTTTAGCCTACAAACCAACTTATGGATATATGGCATGTTACACACTTGTATGCTTACACAAATGTTCTTTCTTACCCTATTACCTTTTTTTGGGATGTCACTAATTGTACATACATATATATATAGTGAGCTCCTATATTACTCTGCAAATCTCTATTTTCTAGATTTTGTTTTGGCATAGCCATTAGACTATACTTACATGTATTCAGAGGTCTGGATAAACTAATCCTTTATAATAATAAACTTACATAGGCTACTTGGTCACTATAATCCAATTACCCGAAGTTTGTTTAATGAATAATTTGGTAATGATCAGTTATAGTTTTTAACAAAAGTAAAATGAAGTGTTTGGGTAGCCAGTGCCATCTACTATATGGTTCCCCTTTGGCCTTACAAGAAATGGTCTCGTAAGAATAGAACAAAACCTTCATTCACCCAAAGGCCCAAGCACTGGGATACCTCGAGGTCATTCATGCTGAACTGGTAAAAAAACTTTTTGAATATGAATGGAAGGTATGGAAAGGAAGAAAAGGGGGGTTATGGGGGATGAATTGGATGTTTGCAAAGAACCGCAAGTAATGCCTACAGTGCCCCAGCATGAGGTGCACTGATGACATAGGCACCAATAAGGGAAACAAGATAATTTAAAGCGGATAGAGTCAGAACTGGGAACGCAAGGTTTATTCGTACTTGGATTTGACAAACTAGTGGGGATTTTTTATTTATTTTAAAGAAACAACAAAACTTTAATTTTAATTTTGGCAAAAAACTTGTTCATTTTTGAAGAGTTTAATTTCTCAGATAAGAAATACCTTGGTTTCATTCACAAGACCAAGTAAGCTGATTAACAGAATCTCCTAGGGTTGACCCAAAAGGATTAGATAATTTTACGTGGCTAAGAACTACCTGGTTACTTGGCAAACAGGACCTACAGTTTAATGTGGAACCGCAACATCTATTGAGAAAATTGAAATTAATTTCCGTAAGATCCCGTTGTTGGCAGAGGAGAAGCAAACTAAATCCTAATTTGTATTCCTTTTCACCATTTCACATACGGTAAGATTCTTTCGCCTGTGGGCAACTCTTCCCCATAACATTCATTAAATTTTGTAATAAATGGAATACTCTGTGGACTATGGTAGTTTGTTTTTAAACCCTGAATAAAAACTGGTTTGTTAACTTTATTTGGACCTGTAGCATAGTGCGTTATCAGTGACCCTTGGTGCATTGTTTTTTCTATTGCGATTACTACAAATGTTCTTCGCAGCAGAAACTTTGGCCCCAGGCTCCAACCCTTTATCCTTATTCCATTTTTTTTTCTTGCCATCACTTTCCAACCTGTTAAAAAAGTTTTCACGGCGGATCTGAGGTTTGGTTTTTGTCCATTAACACCTTTTTAAATGACTTTCAGCGGTGATTGACCTCATAAGGATCGCCCCAGCCCACCCGGGGGCTATTTCCTATATAAATGAATTATTTGGAACCTTTTTAACCAGGGGGGGCAAAACACAACTAACCAATACGTTCAACGAGGCAAATCAAACTCAAAACCCAACCTACTTTACAGACACCATCCTAACTAAGGAAACAATGAACTCTGGATCTAGTTCTGTTTATGTAACAGTATTTGTATGTTAGTACTAGGATTGGTAAACCATTTGTACTAGCATCAATTTTACCATAATAGCTGTCGTTACAAACTAAACAATGGCACGAAGAGTATGAACCAACTTAAGTAAGGTAGTGGTCCTGTATAGCACTGTTAAATGAAAAAAGGTATAGAAAAAAAAAGGTTACAGAAAGCCCAATGAACATAAAACTACATATATTTTTTTCTCATTTACACAGTTCAACGTAAGTATTGTCCATTCACAGCAAACAAACATTCGCGACGAAAAACCCTTACAGATTACTACTCATCATCCTCCTCCTCCTCCTCATCTTCATCTTCCTCCTCGTCTTCATCATCTTCCTCCTCGTCAGCTTCATCTTCCTCCTCGTCCGTCGTCCGTCTTCCTCAGCAGCTGCTGCTGGCGCCCTTTTTACCTTTGGTCGTCGTCAGCCTGTTCCCCTTCCTTTCATCTTGCCTCCGTCCTCTTCATCATCATCATCATCTTCATCATCCTTCCATTCCTCTTCCTGTTTCTGCATTTCCAACCAAAAAAATTAAAAAAATTAGATTCACCTTTTAATTTAATAATAAAAAGTTATACTGATTTAAAGAATAGAACAGAACATGGAACTCGGGCCATTGTTCCCAAGTGCGTAGGACCTACGTCAAATTCAACTTAATTAATTCATAAAAAATAGTAATAAAAAACAAAAAAAAAAAAAAAGATACCTGATTCAATAACTAGAACATGGAACTCCACCACCAAATTCCAAGTGCTGGGACCTTGCGTAAATTCAACTTAATTAAATTGTATAATAATATTGTAATAATAATCAAAGGATAATTGACTCAACTAATAAAATATGGAACTAACAGCCAAAGTCAGTGGATGGAACCTATGTCATTCAGAAGTAGTATGTATCAAGGGACATTGAAAGTAGGGAGGTTGGTTTTTTAGCTTCTCTACTAAGCACCTGTCAGAAGTTGAGGAAATGGAAGATGGTAGAAAGAGAACACCAAAGGAGGTACAGTAAAAGGAAGTGAGAGGAGGCTGCAGCTAGTGGGAACCCCTTAGGAAGGGATACTGCAAGGGAAGTCCAAAAAGTATCAGATTCACCTGGACGGAACTTCGCAATCCCTCCCCTTCGTGAAATGACAGATTCAACGAAAAAAAACGGAGCTTTGTCCCCAACACCAACGCCTATCCCTCTAGCATAACCACATAGCAACTGGGAAAGCCTTCTCTTCTTGCTTGTCATTCCATTTCGAGCTCTCCCAAGCAAGCGAAAAGAATTGCAGTTTGAGTGGTGACCTAGAGAGGTCTGGTTTGACAGGAGGAGATACCAATGTCCTCGCATATCAATGACTCATTCAGCCAGCGCTACCCAACGGGAAAAGTTTGGTGGAACTGGAGTCCCATCTGGGTGGATCTAAGGAACACTGCTTTGCCATTTCATTTTCTAGGAAAACACATTAGTGGGTCAAACTAAATCACTAGTGATGAGCTTTGCTTTTCTCCTATTGATTACAAATGCTAACCCTTTCAGTATAATTCCTTAGTTGATGTGGACAGCAAGCTTACCCTTCCTGTTTTTTAACTGGGAGCACCTTCAGCACCCATCTGCCATTGAATCTTTTCCTGGAAGGATGAATGTATTAGCTAACCGGATTGTAAGTAGTAATTAACTTATCAAAAATCAAAACAAACTAGAAAATATCAATGCCCAAGATATAAAATGGGAAAACGTCACTGGGGGACTAAAAGATTTCTACTACAAACCCTTACCAACCCCCTACATTTGAAAACTGCCAGGATGGCAAATCATTGTGACCATCCATTTACCATTTATTTTTTTGAGGATTGTTTAGTAAAATTTTACATAAATAACCCTTTAACGGGTAAGAATTCCCCCCTTTCTGCCCCCCCCCCCCCGAAAAAAAAAAAAAAAAAAAAAAAAAAAAAAAACACAAAGACCCTAACCTTTTTTTTTTCTTATGGTCAGAACATTAGAAAATTGGAAATTAATTAACATCCACTCCACAAACTCAAATAGTAAAACCTCCATAAAAGTAACTTTACTGTGAATCTGCACCATAATTTCCTATTATCCCGCCCCCGCTAATCTGTCATATGCGTTATCACCCCAAACTGGTTTTGATACCGGCAAAAGTAATTTCGGCAGCCTTCCTTCCTTGTCCTTTCCGCTCCTCTGCTGTGGCCTCATCTTTGCAATGTATTATGAACCCTCTGTAAACATGCGGAACAATTTGCAATTAAGAAATGACTTTTAATACAACCTAGAATCTTAACTTATTTCTTGGTGGGGCAACCCAGATTGATAAAACCATTCTTAACCAAACACTTTCCTTAGAACAATGAACATTATTTCAAACTCGTTTCTGTCTGGTTATATCATTCTTCCTTGTGGTTTTGTGGAAATATGCCTTGCTTGGGTCCTAAAAGGTTAAGCATCAATGCCAGAAACCTAAAACCCATTGCATGGTCAACTCTTTGCTCATTTAGTAAACTTGTGGGTTACATCAAAACCAACCCTGGCTTTTTCAACGACAGAACAAAAACGTATTTTTCACACAGCAACTACATTCCTTTCTCATTAAATCAATCATCATGGATTACAACACCAGCCAAATTTATGCACATATGTAAGATTAACATTGAAAAAAGAAAGTCGAAGGGAACACCTGTTGATTACCAACCTTCCCAAATGAAACTTGAACTGGCATCACCGAACTTCTCTATGATGGACCTGGGCGGGACCATTGCCGTTCGACATCCATTATTTCGAAGTTGAAGGTACACAGCTCTGTGGTTACTTTTCCTCCCTGAGTCCTGCAATAAATTTTTAAGCCACTAGTTAAAGAAAGCTTTAAATTTGAAAGGGATTCTACGCAGGCAAGCAGAACATTGGAACAGAGCAGCCCAACCCCCCCCCCCCCTCCCCCCCCCCCCCCTCCCCCCGCAAAAAAAACAAAAAAAAAATTCTGTTACATATTGAAACATTGAGAGAAGAGAGAGAGAGAGAGAGAGAGAGAAGAGAGAGGAGGAGAGAATTAACAACAAATACTTACTCTGCCACCCCACGTCCCCTCCACTGAATCCCCCACCTCCCCGAATCCTCCTCTGAAGCCTCCTCTGAACCCAACAACCCCCCCTGAAGCCACCACCACGTCCTCCTCCGAACGAGCCAGCGTTCCTCTGAAGGCACCACTCCACGTCCTCCCTCCAACCAAATTGAGCCAACGGTCCTCATGAAAAAAAAACAACGAGCCACGCACGTAAGGTGGTTCCATCTGGCCTCCCCTAAAGCCCCCTCGTTGACCGCCCCTTCCGAAACCACCGCGTTGTGGTTGGTGGCCATTTGTGTTGGGCGATCCGTTTTGCAACGTCACTCTGTGGCGGGGGCTGGCAGTCCACTTTATTTTTTGGGAGGTCCTTTTGGTACAATACTGGACTGGGGCAGCTTTCTGACCTTTGGATTCTTTGCCTTCTTTGGGAGTTTTCATCTTGATGGGGTAGTTTCCACCCCAGCTTGCCTCTGCCTTTGCCGGCCTTTTTTTGCTGATTTTGGGAGTGTCCTGGAACGAAAGGCCTAGGATTGTAATTAATGTATACGTTCACCAGTTATCCCACCCCTGAGCCATTGTTAACCAGCACATGAACATGCAACTAAGAATCATAATATGTACATGATGCCAGCAACTTTTTACAGTATTAACTTTCACAAAAAAACTACATTGGTAAATCAATTATTTTTCCATCCACAAGTATTTGAACACAATAACTATACGGGTGGTCATTACAATACAAGTGCTCTGGAGTTGTTTTCCTACACTTTGAGAGTTATTCTAAATGGCCCCCTACAGTTTCCACCAAGTCTAGCTATTTTGAAAGTCATTACCTTTTCATTTTGCAAAGGTTAGAAGACCACACCACCATCCCCACCGAGCTGTGCAAACCGCAGTACTGGTAACAGCCGCCCAACTCCTCCTTACCATGTAAGCACTGTACAGAACCAACCAGAACCTACAACAATCTGCCACTTCAATAGCCAAATGCTCAAATCACCCTGTGCCCATATTCATGATGAGGTTTTCAACGAAAAATCTCTTAAATTGCTCTTTTCCTTTGGTTTTCGAAAACCCACATCAAGATTGGTCATTTACTTGGTCATTACCATAATTCAACCCATAAATGGGGAAAAGTTAGCTTCATCTCATTTATGGCGTATTACAACTAGACATGGCATAAAAGGTCCTCTTAATATTTCTTTTGCATATCATCATCATGGACCCTTTCCCTTTCTGCTTTGGTCAAGGTCAATAAAACATCCCCACAACCAAAAGCTTCTCACATTCACTTTGTAAATTAACCATACACGTAACCTCCTGTGGTTTACACCGACTAACAACTGGAGGATGCAGTTTGTTAATTTGATACTGCCTGGCAGGATTAGGTACTCATGTATAACTAATAAAAAGTGAATCCGAGGCTTTCAAACTTACATATTTCAGGTGGCCTTTTACTAACTTGCCTCACATCAAAACCAGCCACGGTTTTATGCCTCCCGCCCCTCCTTTCCAAACACTGGACTGATTTGCAAGTCTGACTTATCTCTTTCTCCCCCCTTTTCCCTTTTCACCGCCTTTCTACTCCTCAACTGCTTACTGCAAGTCAGGTTTTCCTCTCCTCCCCCACGTCTCGACCTTCGACTAATCAATCCTGCTCATTGAGCCAAGTGCCTAGAGGTACTACCACGTCCCCTCATTTTTGCAATGCACCGAAAGTATGACAAGTCCATTTTGGGCACTTTTTACCAGAGCTTCAGCTTTGCTGTTGGATACCTCCCTCTCGAGCGCGTTGAACGTTGCTGTAAAAAACCCGCCCCCCAGGATTAGAGGAGTAAAAAGCACCTTTCAACATCTGCCAAGTTGAGGACCAACATACCAAAACTTTAGCCTCCTTGGAGCTCATAAAGGAATCACCAGTATGTGTTATATAGTCATTGTTCACAGAAATAATTCTAGAAAATTAATGGATTTTCCTCAACATTGGAGGAAAATTTTTTTTGAAAATTTTTTTTTTTTTTCATTAAACATTGTTAGCAGAGAGAGAGAGGAGAGGAGGAAAGAGAGAGAGAGAGAGAGAAGAGAGAAAGAGATAGAGAGAGAGAGAAATCATATTTGATGTAAACGTTTAATCGAGAGAGAGAGATATTCGAACATTTTTATAGTTACACTTTAAACAGAGAGAGAGAAGAAGATGAGGAGATAGAGAGAGAGAGAGATAGAGAGAGTAGAGAAGAGAGGACATTTCAAAACACAACTGAAGATATAACTTTACGCCCAACGGCCAAAGCTCTGGGGACCTATGGGGTTTTGGCCATTCGCACCCAAACAAATTGGAAAGGATGGGAACACAGTACGAAAGATTTAGTAAGCAAGGAAAACCTCTTCCTGCAATGTTTAATTCTTTCACTGCAAGTCGACTGCATGAAATAAACGGAACCCAACCCCTACCAAAGTCCCAATTTTTAAAAGTCCCTTCCATACAATTCTACGAGTGTACGTTTTCACAACAGTTCTGGCTCTTTGCCCGCTAACTGTAACATCTGCTGTCGCCCCATGACAATGGAATTCAGCGCCATTCTTAGTACTCTTCCACTCATTCCATCATCTACATTTTCATTGCCTACCGGACCTGCAGTAGCACCCTGCCCCAAAGACAAATTTAAATGGAGTGTTTACATAAAGTCAATTCCATAGAAGGTGCCTAAAACTTAGTTCATGAAGGAAGAATCAAACGGGAGGCCAGCATTCATTCATTCCATGACTAATAGTTTAGGGAAAAAGTAATTAATAGCAAATCCACACTGCACGAACAGCAAATTAATTAAGAAACAATGGAAACCAAAATCTAGACCAGGAAAAATGCTGGGTTAGGTTCCAGATTATTAGGAAGAAAGGAAACAAGATTACCTTTCATTACTAGAACTGTTGGAAATAAAATGACAAATTAAGAGTCCAACTCCCTAGGAACTTTAGCCAGTTGAAGCCTACAAGCTTGCAGAACACTGGCCCTTGTTTTGATAAGATGGACAGCATGACTATACGCCCTACATGAATGACCAAACCTGCCAACGTAAAGGTTTAAAAACGAGGCGAATGGTACCAAAACAGCCTGTCCTTACCACCACCAACGTGAAAAGGGGTCCTAACCATGGATTGGAATATATGAGTTATGGCCAAAGGCCTAGTGCTATGGACCTGCTAGGTCCATTCAGCACAGGAATTGAGGGTCGAAAGGTTTTTTCAGGGTATAAAAGGGCAACAACTTGAAACAGTTTACCCACTGAAACAAATGTTTCCAAGAAGAAAGGGAGAGCAAGATGGAAGAGTAAGAATAATTGAATGGGGGGTAGTTTAACAAAACTTATAGTATTTGCGTTTAAATCAGAACCACTGAGCTGACGAACAGCTCTCCAAGGTCCTGACCCAAAGGTATTAGACCATCTATGTTGGGCCAGGCAACCATTGGTTACTTAGCAACGAGCCTCACAAGCTTACTGTGGGAACCTGCAACACAATTGAGAAATGAATTTCTTATCACGAGAAATAAATTCCTCCGATTCCTTGATTAGAAGAGCTGGGAATCACTACCAGGACTCGATTGGTAGTTCCGATTGTTTGTTTGTTTTGTTTTTATGGTGCTTTTACATTGCATGGATCCCAGTGGTTATTCACAACGGGAACGCCAACGGCTTTAACATGACTTCCGAACCACGTTCGAGGAAGTTGTTGAACTTCTATCCCCACCAAAGAAATGATTGGTAGTTCCGAAGGATGTAACACTCTTCTAACGAGGAACTACGGTAGAAGTAAAAAGGAACTGAAAGGAAACTGATTGATCGGTATCCCGTTGAAAGCCACGTCTATAACCAGAGCAAGTACGCATGGCCGCCAAATCCCTTCGATAATTAGCCCAATCAAGAAAACATCCAGATAGTTTACGAATCAAATCTCCCCAAACAAAACTTAGCGGTTAAGGAATTAAAAGCAAGTCAGCAAGTCCACAGATCTTGGTCAAAGATTAAGCTGCAATCGCATGCGTGTTCACCTTTAATCATGATAAATCTATGTCCTGGGATTGCAGTAAAATTGATTAAAATTTGCTAACCCTCGTACGACCATAATGAGTTTCTGCAACATAACATACGTATGAGCATGGCTCGCAAACCTCATATTTGCTGTTGATGATTGCGTAATGAATTTTTTCAGCGGGAAAATTTGTTTTCAAAAATGTTCAAAACTCCATTAAGTTAAGTCTGGTTCACTAAATTGGGATGGGCCTATCCCCTCGTAACAGTTTCTTCTGAAAACCAAATCAAGCTTTAAAAAAGGGGACAACTAAATTGAAAACCAATCCCTTAAAAAGTTGACAATTATTGGTGGTACGTCTACCATTTACCATGTTAGAGAATTAATGGTACCTGTACAGCACCAATGAACATACTGATGGCACACTGCCAGTAATAACACACCTTTCGCTCTTCTCTCTCTCTCGTCCTCTCTCTTTCCGATCGTCATCTCTCTCCTCCCTCTCTCCATCTCTCTCTCTCTTCTCGTCTCTCTCTCATCATTTTTGAATTTTTATACATCCTTTCAGGTTTTGGAGGTCACCCATTCCCCAACCCACCGGGTAAGTATATCCATACCCAACCCCTTATTCAACCTCACCCCCCCCGCTCATAGATGGTTTCTGATGTTAATGCGATGGAACTCACTTTTTTTTATCTTGTTTAATTTCAATCATTGACAATTTTTGTGGTCCCTGAATGAGGTATTTGTGTTGGTAATGAATGTATGCGTAGTGAGAGAGAGAGAGAGAGAGACAGTAAGAGAGAGAGGGAGAGAGGAAGAAGAAGCCTGTAACAATAATTTTCCCACCCCATAAGTGGTTCTCCTAAAGGGCAAAAGTCAAGAAGATTATCTTGGGTAGTATTATTGTTCCCACTGGAGGGAGGACTTAGTTAACCCCAACCCTCTTTGAATATAAATGACTTGCAAGGTAACATTATTTTCTAACAGGAAATGTAAAACAATGTGGTATTTTTATAAACATGGACCAAAGTTAAAAGGAATATCACTGAATTCTGGTATCAATCTAGTCAAATAATGGAAATGTTCTAAATTTAAGTTTTTGCTGTCATAAATGAAAGAAGAATTTTGTAGATAAATATAAGCAACAAATTTAAATATATTTCAGTTTTTTTACATGTTTTGGAACTATATAGACAACGTTGTATTTTTCTATGTTTTTAAGGTTTGTGGACCGTTTTGGATATCCGAGAATCCATGAATTATCTCGATTTGATTTTCTCCCTTCTGACAAATAACTAGCCATCTGGTATTTCTTCATCCTTTTTGTTTACCGATAACTTTTCTTTCCAACTCTATTTCATTTGTTCCTTGACAAATGTCCTTAGTAAAGACCGAAAGCACCTTGGATTTCTGCCTATCATTATCCTGTGGTATTTGCCTATATTATATACAGTAATAATATTATATTATAGTATATAATATATATATATATATATATATATTATATATACATATACACATCTGAACAAAATCCAGTCTTACATTCGTGCTTTTTTTAATGCTACTTCGCTCTCTCCTCTCTTTCTCTCGCTCCTAGGTCTATCCACATCTCTCTCTCTCTCCTTCCTCTCTCTCCCTCGATCATCCTTCTCTCCTCTTCTCTCATTATACAATTTAAAGGCATATCAGGTATAGATACAATAAGCCCCGAGTGACTCAAAACCCGAAAAATTTGAACAAATTGAAAATGACAACCACACACAACCACCACACACACTACCACCACAGACTACACGACACAGAAGAGAGAAGAAAAGAGAGAAGAGAGGGGAGAGAGAGAGAGAGATAGTAGCCATTAAAAAAGGCAACGAATGTAGAACCAGATTATTTTTCAGTTCTGTGAAGAAGAAGAAGAAGAATCAAGAAGAATGTAAGGAAGAAGAAGAAGAAGAAGAAGAAGAATGAAGAAGGAAACACCTTGAAAATGATTAAATCAAGAAGGGTGCAAAATCGTTGGCGAATGGCCAGAAAGATCCAATCCCCGTTGGCCTAAAAAGTGTCATACCCCAGGGGTATGACATTGGGTAGTTAGCGGAGATATCGGCCGCTAATGACCTTCTGTTTTTATACATATGGCTGCCATGTCGGTCTCTTTTCATATGTTTATGGTATGTATTTGTATATATGTATGTTATATATTTATGTATGGTGTGATCATATTCCCAGTCGTAAAACCTGCCATCAATTGAGAGAGAGGAGAGAGAGGAGAGAGAGATAGGAGGAGTGGAGAGAGAGAGAGAGAGAGAGAGAGAGAGAGAACTTTAACAAGAATAGAGGAGTTAGCCCATTATCTTTCTTTTTTTCTTACGAGGTATAACCGTCAAATCATAGGAAAATGAATGCACTTTGTATTACAAGAGCTGACTACGAGACAATATTTACGAACTTGTTTTTGGAAGTGCTTTAAATACATGTATCAATACCTTTTAACCCCACTATAGCGTTTCTCATCAAGGAAAACTATGAGAATTTGGCCAATAGTCGTCTTGGAGAGCGGCCTCGGAGAGATATAGAGAGAAGGGAGGAGGAGAGGAGAGAGCGAGAGAAGAGAGAGAGAGAGAGGATGGGTTTTGAATAAACGAAGGGCTGTGTTCCTCTACCGTCCTCAATAAAGTAATGAGGCTTTATTATTAATTAATCTATCTATCTATCTTATATCCTTATTGAATAAATAATATATATAATATATATGATATATATGTATATATGATATAGTATAAATACAATATATATATATATATATATAATTATATATAATATATACATAGATATAATATATATTATATATATACTATATTATATAATATATATGATATTATATATATATATTTATATATCTAATAGTTGTAATGGTAAAAAATAAAAATTCCATTAATTGATTATGTGATTTATTCAGGAATTGGATTCCATCATCCTCCTCTATAATTTCTTTAACACATACTGTTGTAAAGAGTGATTGGGCAACTGTAAAATTTTTCGTTTTTGTTGTGGACAACGAGTGGGCATGGCAGTGTGGCCAAGTCCCTTGTTTTTGTTTTATCTTTCATTTTGGAGTATGAGAGCTGCTGTCCATGAATCTTTTCATCTGTATTTTTGGTGAACAACTAGCAGAACAATGAAGGGAATTCACAAAAATGCTCTCCGAGGGTGGAGAATGGACGCCAACCGGTCTAACCCTTTCATTTTTGGCTATTTTTACCCAAGGTTAGTTAAATACAAATTATTATCTAGTCCGATTTGCATAAGGTAAGCTTTTTAAAGTCGGTAATATTACACCCTTAGTTCATTAGGTTTAGGAACAGATCAACTATCATGAAAGAAACAGTAGCAGAACGAGGATTCCCAATGCAAAGTTTGCATGCCCAGTCGAACGTTGATTACAACACCTGTAAACGTTGGAAAATTTTTTCATTGTCAATGACAAAGTATGCTTTAACGTTTCTTAGTTAGTTCATGAGATTTTGCTTGTGTTAGTTTGAGTTGTAACTTAGTGTTTGATAGGGTTGTAAAATTGTTAAAATATGTAGTTATAAGTGTTTTGTTTTGTTTAAAAGTTTTTTGCCAAATACAAGTGCCAAAGGGTAACCAAAAAAAGTGGCCGTCCTACAAGGGCATCTTGGGGTTACACCCCTACCCCTTCTCCTGCATGGAAATTTCCACTGCCAATCATGAGCTTAGACTAGGCTATACAGTAATTTAAGAAGGGTCTACCCTAGACTATAATCTTGTTTGAATGAGGAATTAATTTGACGTATTTTTGGTAAATCTAGTTAGGCTAGATATGTAATATAAATTCATGGAAACTTAATTACATAGGACCTTAGCTTGACACCCTCATTAAACTAACCTAAACTTTGTGGCCTATTGTAACCTAGTCAAAAATCAGCCCATGTAAACCTTTGCATAGGCCTAATTCTTCAAACGATTTCTGAAGAGGCCTAGGCTAGATCTATATATCCATATTAAAAGGCACCTTAGCCTAAATTTTTAACCGTCATTTTAGTGTATAAGTTTTTTCTCAGAAAATCTTTCAGGTTAGCCTTAATCCATTTGACAATATTATTGGTACAAACATTTGAGTACTGTGTGGAGTAGGGTATCAAATGATTTACACCTTTACTTACGTCAAATTAAATTAATTCCAGGGCTGCTCCACGTTTGATACTTATTTCCGATTATTGAAGGAAAGCAATTCCCATACGAAGTTAAAGTTGATGTACTTTTTTTTTGAGGTCATTCAAAATATAGAAGAGTCATTTTTTTGTTTTTTTTTGTTTTGTTTGTAGTTTTTTAAACTACTCACTTGTAGTTTGTTTTTCTGGAAAATCAAAAATTATAATAAAAATTACTAGTTTCCATGGGATTCTAGTCCAGGCAGGATTTTCTGAAGACTATGGTTAAACTTAACCAAGTCCAGGAGACTAGGCCCTAGGAGCAAATTTGGCATGATGTAATGAGTAATAAAGAAACGAGGCTGAGTAACAAGGAATTTTCTTCAGATACCCATCATACCCTTACCCTACAAATGGAAATCAGCACTTCAATTGCCTCCCAGTGGAAGGGAAACATCACCTGGCCTCATCTGTAATAAGACCCATACACACAAGGAACTAATCCATGTAATAGCAGGTAGGACAGTCCCTACCCTATTTCTGAATGGGCAGCGTAAACCATCAATCTTCATGCACACCGGTGTCAACTATGACACAGTAACCATTCTCCAATCCGTTTCCAGGCAAAGAAGACTGACAACAGTGCATATTGTATATGTAGTACCTTAGTATTAATTGTTTATTCTCGTATATTTTTTAAATGTTCTTGGTGGGGGAAAAATTCTTTCCCGTGACAATATAGAAATGTTTATTATGTTTTCTTCCGCATTAGCGAAAGATTGTTTTTGTCTTTTCCTTACGAATGAGTTTTCGTAAGCAATTGCTGGTTCTACTTTTCTTCTCGTCCTACGTTGGTATCTTTAGTAAAGTTGATTATTCTTAGAAATTAAGGGAAGATGAGTTCAAACGGAGGAAGTTGATAACTTAAAACAGCTTTACCTTCTCAACTCCATCACAAGAGAGAATGGTTTAATTCAGAAGACCGCTTCCGTTTGAATAAACTGGAATAGAACTAACAATATAGAGCATCAGGTGTTCGATAGCGAAACACTAGCTTATCTCAGCGATTTATTATTAAAAAAGAGTAAGTATCCGCCGGCTCCGGAGTTCACAAGTTTTCGGGGGGGGGGACGCAAGGTTAAGCAGGTTCAACCGCGTTCCCATGGAAGGTGTTTGTTGATCACATTTAACAGATTCCATAAACTGATTGATAGATCCAAATGCCAAATCCAGGCTACTGCTAGCATTGCACAGCGTGATCTAGATTTGAAGATTGTCAGCGTAGGACGCTTCCTAATTCACCAATGACCACTCCAGTCATGGGTAAACTATTTACCAGATATGTAATTAATCTTGTTCTTTTAAATTTTAATTTGATTACATATGTATATATATATATATATATATATCTATGTAATATATATATATGATTATTATATATATATATAATATATATATATACATATATATTATATAGTATATTATAATATATAGTATATTATATAATATATAATATATATATAAATTATTTAAATATTTAAATTATAAATATATTTACATATATATATATATATATATATAATAATATAATATTATACTATATAATATATTATATGTATAATATAAAGAGCGCCCTCGTCCTCTGCATTAGCTGGAGCTGCCGTTAGTGAAGGGACCTTCACTTCACGCTCACAAATACGGCACATACATTTATTCCTATTATTTATTTATATTTTTATTTGTGGTGGCGTAAGGAGCCGCGTATGAGGTATGTATACAAAGGATTATGGAAGTAGGATCTGCAGAAAGCAAAGTCCGTTCTTGTCAGATTTCCGGATGGGGATTATAAAAGATCGAGTTTTGACCATAAGGAGTTTACTCCCCCCACTCCCCACCTCCCCCCTCCCCGCCCTCCCTTTTTTTTTTTTTGTGTTATTTTTTTTGTTTGGTTGTTTTTTTTTTTTTTTTGTTTTTTGTTTTCCCTTTTTTTTTTTTTTTTTTTTTTTTTTTTTTTATTGTTTTGGTCAACCTCTGGCTCAATGTCCCTTTAACCGGAGAGAAAAAGAGAAAGGCGTGCTATGTTATATTTATTTGATGTATCAATCTTCTCTCTCTCTCTCTCTGCCTCTTGCTCTGTCTCTCTCTCTCTCTCTTATTCTTCTTCTTCTTCTCCCTCAGTCATCTCCAACACTCTCACCCAGCATTCTCCCTCCAACAAATCTTCTCCCTCACTCTCTCATCTCCTCTCTTCAACCTCATCGATACTCCGACTTACTTCCGGTACCTTTTTTTTCCAACTTCTTCCACATTGACTCTCTCTCTCTCTCTCTCTTCTCCTCTCTCTCTCTCTGTCTTCTCTCCTCTTGAGTATATAGTTTGCATGTTTTGAAGCCTCATAGGACGACAAACTTGGTTTCGACTATGCAGCTGCTGATGGTGGGGAGAAAGAAAGGCCATCTTTGTTAGGTGACA
>NC_087216.1:71618906-71675185 GCF_015104395.2 Macrobrachium nipponense | reverse complement strand
TGGGCAACATTGCTGGTCGACATCCTATTATCGAAGTGAAGAAGGTACACAGCTCTGTGGGGTTACGTTCCTTGAAGTCCTTGCAAAATTTTTACAAGCACTAGTTAAAGGAAAGCAATTTGAAAGGGATTACTAAGCAAGCAACGCAGAACATTGAGAATCTAGGAACAACCCCACTCCCACAAAAAAAAAATGTTACATATGAAACAATTGAGAGAGAGAGAGAGAGAGAGAGAGAGAGAGAGAGAGAGAGAGAGAGAGAGAGAAAATCATATTTTATGTAAACTTTAAACGAGAGAGATCACATTTTATAGTACACTTTAAGCAGAGAGAGAGAGAGAGAGAGAGAGAGAGAGAGAGAGAGAGAGAGAGAGAGAGAGACATTTCAAACACAACTGAAGATATAATTTAGGCCAAAGGCCAAGCTCTGGGACCTATGGGGTTATTCAGCACCAAATTGGAAAGACGGAACACAGTACGAAAGGAGATTTAGTAAGCAAGGAAACCTCTTCCTGCAATGTTTATTCTTTCGCTGCAGTCGACTGCAGAATAACAGGAACCCACTACCAAAGTCCAATTTTTAAAAGTCCCTTCCATACAATTCTACGAGTGTACTTTTCACACAGTCTGGCTCTTGCCCGCTAACTGTACATCTGCTGTCCCAGGACAATAGAATTCAGCGCCATTTCTAGTACTCTCCTCATTCCATCATCTACATTTCATTGCCTACCGGACCTGCAGTAGCCCTGCCCCCAAAGACAAATTTAATGGAGTGTTACATAAAGTCAAATCATAGCAGTGCCTAAAACTTAGTTCATGAAGAGATCAAAGGGAGGCAGCATTCATTCCATGACTAATAGTTTAGGGAAAAAGTAATAATAGCAAATCCACACTGCACGAACAGCAATAATTAAGAATAACAAGGAACCAAACTATACCAGGAAATGCTGGGTAGTCAGATTAGAGGAAGAAACAAGATAACCTTCATTACTAGAACTTGGAATAAATGACAATTAAGAGTCAATCCCCAGGAACTTTAGCAGTGAAGCCTACAAGCTTGCAGAGCACTGCCATGTCTGATAAGAAGACAGCATGACTTAGGCCTACATGAATGACCAAACCTGCAACGTAAAGTACGAGCGATGGTACCAAACAGCCTGTCTTACCACACAACGTGAACGGGTCCTAACATGGAATGGAATATATGATTGTGGCCAAAGGCCTAGTGCTAGGACCTGAGGTCATTCAGCACAGGAATTGAGGGTAGAAAGGTTTTCAGGGTATAAAAGGGCAACAACTTAACAGTTACACCATGAAACAAAAGTCAAGAGAAAGTGGAGAGCAAGATGGAAGAGTAAGAATATGAATGGGGGTAGTTAACAAAAATTATATTATTGCTTAACCAGACCGCTGAGCTGATGAACAGCTCTCCAAGGGCTGGCCCAAAGGATTAGACATTTACGTGGCCAGGAACCAATTGGTTACTTAGCAACGAGCCTCACAGCTTACTGTGGGACCTGCAACACATCGAGAAATGAATTTCTATCACGAGAAATAAATTCCTCAGATTCCTTGTTGGAAGAGCTGGGAATCACACCAGGACTCGGATTGGTAGTCGATTGTTTGTTTATGATGCTTTTACATTGCAAGGAACCAGTGGTTATTCAGGAACGGGACCAACGGCTTTACGTGAATTCCGAAACACATCCAGCGTGAACTTCCATCACCAGGAAGATTGGTAGTCGAGGATGTAACACTCTTCACTCTTCTAACGAGGAACTACAATAGAGTAAAAAGGAAAGAAAGGAAATGATGATCGGTATCCTCATTAAGCCACGTCCATAACAGAGCAATACGCATGCTGCCAATCCCTTCGATAATTAGCCAACCAAGAAAACATCCAGATATTTTACGAATCAAATCTCTCAAACAAAACTTAGCAAGGGTAGAATAGCAAGTAGCAAGTCCACAGCTCTGGTCAAAGATTAGCTGCAATCGCATGCTTGCACCTTTAATCATGATAAATCTATGTCTGGGACGAGTAAAATTGATAAAATTGCTAACCCTCGTAACTACCTAATGATTTTCTACAACATACGTATGAGCATGGCTCGCAACTCATGTTGCAGTTGATGGTTCGTAATGGTTTTTCAGCTGATTATGTTCAAAAGTCCATTAACTTAAGTCTGGTTTACTAAATTGGGATGGGCCTATCCCCTCTTTAACAGTTTCTTCTGAAAACCAAATCAAGCTTTAAAAAAGGGGAACTAAATTGAAAACCAATCTTAAAAAGTTGACAATTATGGTGGTACGTCTACCATTTACCATGTAGAGATTAATGGTACCTACAGCACAATGAACATGCTGAGGCAAGCTGCCAGTAATATACACATTTCTCTCTCTCTCTCTCAGAATTTTCTACACCCTTTCGGTTTTGAGTCACATTCCCCAACCCGGGTAGTATATCCATACCCAACCCCTTATCACCCCACCCAGCTCATAGATGGTTTCTGATAATGCAATGACTCACTTTTTTTTTTTATTCTGTTTCAGTTTAGTCATTGACATTTTTGTGGTCCCTAAATGAGGTACGTGTGTGTATGTATATGCGCACTGGGAGAGAGAGAGAGAGAGAGAGAGAGAGAGAGAGAGAGAGAGAGAGAGAGAGAGCTGAATAAAGAATTAAAGGTGTCTGCCATATATATGTTCACGGTCTACTCATCTTTTTTCCTGAGGCCATAACCAGTTTAATTCGTTGCTTTTTCTTATTGTACACAGAATAACAACATAAAGAGTATTAGCAATAAAAATATTATATATATATATATATATATATATATATATATATATATATATATATTATATATCCAAATATTTCTCTGGATTTTGTCTGTTAAAAAAAAATAGATACAATAAAACCTTCTGGAGGAAAATAATCACAGCCTTCAATTAAGATACGAAAAACTATATCTAAATATATATATATATATATATATAATATATATAAGATATATATATATATATATATATATATATATATATATATATGTTGTGTGTGTGTGTGTGTGTATACACACACACACACACACACACACACACACATATATATATATATATATTATATAAATATATATATATATATTATAGATACCTATATATTCATGTATAGATATATGTTTTTCTGTATCTTAATTGAAGGCTGTGATTATTTTCCTCCAGAAGGTTTTATTGTATCTATTTTTTTTAACAGACAAAATCCAGAAGAATATTTGGATGTTAATCTCTCTGACCCTTTTTTTATCTCGCCCCACCCCGCCCATTACTATATGTATACGCACCCTTCTCTCTCTCTCTCTCTCTCTCTCTCTCTTTGTATATATGTAGTTGTTTTTGGTAAAAGGACGGGAGTATTTTAACACCTTATTTTTGTGTTTGTGTTTGTTTGCTTGTGTCGGTATTGGGTGTATTTGAGAGTCATCAAGAGAGAGAGAGAGAGAGAGAGAGAGAGAGAGAGAGAGAGAGAGAGAGAGAGCCTGTAATAAAACAGATGATCCCCCAGTATTATTGTTCCCACTGGAGGAGGACCTCTTATAACCACTCTTAATATATATGATCGCAGGTAACATATTTTCTAACAGGAATGTAAAAAACAATGTGGATTTTATAAACATGACAAAGTTAAAAGGAATATCACTGAATCTGGTATCATCTAGTCAAATAATGGAAATGTTCTAAATTTAAGTTTTGCTTCACAATGAAAGAAGTTGTACATAAATATAAGCAACAAATTTAATATATTCAGTTTTTACATGTTTGGACTATATGGACACGTTGTAGTTTCTGTTAGGGTTAAATCTATGTTTAAGTTTGTGACCGTGTGATATCCGATAATTCAGGATTAGCTCTAATTTGATTTTCTCCTTTTTCTGACAAATTACCCCCTCTGTTTATACATATGGCTGCCATGTATGTATGTGTTATGTATGCAAGACGTTATGTAACGAGCGCGGGAAATCTTAGCTCCGCAGACACGTTCAGTTCAGAGCTATTGCACTGTGTGCATAATGCGTAAATGTTATAAGTATAACCAATTATTATTGTGTTAGTATCGAGTCCGACAGAGGCTTCGATCTTATAAATTCTACCTCATGTATGCAGGATATGATTCCTTATTGGTGCATAGAGCTTCGATGCTCATATGTTTGTTATGATTCTATTATTATATCGCTTATTGTATTTCATATATTCAACTACCCGCCTTCTTCAATGTAGTTTAAGCCAATAACACAAGCCAGGAGATATTGCTTATTATCGCCTTCATCCCGGAACCTCGGCGACGAGAAATGGAATATTAGGTACCTCCAATACTAAAGCACCATCTTTCCCTCTACCTACAGGTAGGAGTGAAGAATTGTCGTATGGGTCATATAAACCAAAGCAGACCCTAAATAATGACGGAGCGCTTACAGTTCAGTTGACCACGGGTTTCGTCTGCTATGGAATCGGCGGAGCAATACAAACAAGATGGCGGACGCTTTGTTTTGGCGCCCGGTTTAAAAACCCCGAAACCTATAAAAAACGATAATGGGGGACCCTTTTGGGAACCGGGGTTTTTGGGTGGGGGAGTACATGCGAGTAAATGAAAACGGTAAGGGGGGAGCCATTGGGAAACCGGGGTTTTTGGGTGGGGGGAAACCCAGATGACGACAATGAACACGAAAACAACAAAACCCTAGCAGACGAAACCGTTGCCAACTAAACTGTAGGAGCTCACGTAACAACAAAAATGTAGGAGGTCCCGTCCCCCGTTGTGTTAGGCTAACCAAACGACGGCAATGAACACTAAAAACCACGAAACCCTAGCAAAAAAAAAAACAGTGGCCAACTAAACTGTATGAGCTCCCGTTTCCAACTAAAACTGTAGGAGCTCCTGTTCCAACTAAACTGTAAGAGCTCCTGTTCCAACTAAACTGTAGGAGCTCCGGTGATCGTAACCAACGAACCAACCTAACCAAACTTACTTAGGCCGCGTGCCCTTACCTGGCCGGGGGCTTCGCCTCCCCTGGACCCCCAGTATAGTATATTAAGTGATTGGTACCTAACCAAAGGAACCAACCTAACCATAGTTAGTCTCCACGTCCTTACCTGGCCGGGGGGCTTCGCCCCCCTGGACCCCCCAGTATAGTATATTAACAGTGATTGCTACCTAACCAAA
Organism: Macrobrachium nipponense; assembly: GCF_015104395.2. Lineage (NCBI taxonomy): Eukaryota > Metazoa > Arthropoda > Malacostraca > Decapoda > Palaemonidae > Macrobrachium > Macrobrachium nipponense. The sequence goes on along the minus strand of NC_087216.1, from coordinate 71,669,970 downwards.
GGAACCGACCTAACCAAACTAAGTCTGCATGTCCTTACCTGGCCGGGGGGCTTCGCCCCCCTGGACCCCCCTGTGTAGTAGTTAACAATTATAAATATCTAACCAATATAACTTGTCCATAAATATGGCTGGCACCCGTATATCCTTACTGATAACTAAACAAATGAATATTTCGAGAATACATTGGTTAAAGTCAAGGCCACGTTGTTTGCTCGAACACAATGGACTGCGTTCGAACACTGGACTTCTAGCGAACGTGAATGTTCGGATGTGTTGAGCGTGCCTGACTTCAGCAAAGCGGAAATAACAATGGCTGCTTATTTGGCAAAATAATTAAAATAACGTGCATTACATTGATAACCTTACCTTGGAGATGTTGCTAGTCGTCCAGAAATATAGAACTTAATAAGAGAAATCCGATCGTTCATCTCTGGGTAGAGGATTTTTTTTTCTTTCTGGCGGACGGTTGTTTTCCGAGATGACTGAACAAGGGGAATTTGTTTTCAACAAATAACTAACTAGGGATCGTTCTCTTGACACAAAATGTATATGTCTTCCAGCGTGACGGGAAACGGCGGCAGCGAAACGCCACGTGCGCGGAACACGACAAATTCTCGGCAGAAGAAGACATGGTAGTTATGATGAAGCACTGAACTGGCTGAGAAGCAGGAACAGACTGAAGGGTCGAGGAAGGTCGGGCAAGGTCCGTTCCAGGTACTAGTTATCCTAGCGGATAACTAGTACCTGGAAAATATGTATCGAAGAATGTAAAAAAATGTAGGTCATACAGATGAGTTGGGCAAGGAAAGAAATATCGAATAATGGGGAAAAAATGTATCTCCTACAGATTATGTTGGCAGGGTAAGGGTAAAACTATCGTGGGCAAGAGTCAAAATATCGAATAATGAAAAAAAAAAATGGAACTCCTGCAAATTAGTTGGGCAAGCATGGGAAAAAAAATAGGAATAACGAAGGAAAATGGAGCTCTTACATTTCAGTTGGGCATGGGTGAAAATATAGAATACTGTAAATTAAATTGGAGGTCCTAAAGATTAGTTGGGCAAGATTAAAAAATAGCGAAGAGAATCGGCTTTCATGTTGATGCATGTTCGGGTTCGGTCCTGTGGGTTGGGTTCGGGTTTTGGTCGGCTTGGGGTCGGGTTTGGTAGGCTGCGGGTCATCTGCGAGAAACTACTTACCTTGGCGGAAGGGATTACGGACCGGGCAAAATGGTGTTACACGGTCCGGTCAACTTGAACTGTAATCTACCCATAATGACGACAAAAACAGTATGTATGAGTGATCATATTCCCAGTCGTAAACTGCCATCAACTGAGAGAGATTTAAAAAAATAGAAGAGTTAGCCATCATTTCCTTTTTTCTAAGAGTGTACCGAAATCATAGAAAACAAATGACTATGTATTACAGGGGGAACTAAGGACAATATTACGACTTGTACTTGAGCGTTTAAATAAGTGCATCAATATTTTTAAGTCCACTATAGCTTTCCAATCAAGGAAAATACGAATGGCCAAGTCGTCTTGGAGAGAGAGAGACCTTACCTTACATACCTTACAGACTTTACATCTTGTTCAGGTTGCCCCAGGTCCCTCAGTGTGAGGCACCTCTAATGTCTACCAGAGAGTTGCTAGTACATCTTCTGGTATATTTTGCATCTTCCAATCTTGGATGGTCTGGGATGCAGTTTAGATATTTGTCGAGCTTATTCTTAAACACATCTACGCTCACTCCTGATATATTCCTCAGATGAGCTGGCAATGCATTGAATAGACGCTCCATTATCGATGCTGGTGCATAGTGGATTAATGTCCTGTGTGATTTCCTTATTTTTCCTGGTATAGTTTTGGGCACTATTAATCTACCTCTGCTTGCTCTTTCTGATATTTTTAGTTCCATGATGTTTTCTGCTATTCCTTCTATCTGTTTCCATGCCTGAATTATCATGTAGCGTTCTCTTCTCCTTTCTAGACTATATAATTTTAAGGATTGTAGTCTTTCCCAGTAGTCAAGGTCCTTAACTTCTTCTATTCTAGCTATAAAGGACCTTTGTGACACTCTCTATTTGTGCAATATCCTTTTGATTGCAATATTCAAGTGGACTACGAACATATGTTTTATAAAGCATAATCATGTGTTCAGCTTTTCTTGTTTTGAAGTGCCGTAACAACATTCCCATTTTTGCTTTACATTTTGCCAACAGAATTGCTATTTGATCATTGCATAACATGTTCCTATTCATCATCACACCAAGGTCTTTAACCCTTAAACGCCGAATGGACGCATTAAACGTCGAGTCAAAATGTTCCCCGTATGCCGAATGGACGTACCATACGTCGACTCAAAAAAGTTTTTTTTTTAAATTCGCGGAAAAATACTTATAGGCCTACCAGCCGAAAAGTTTTGAATCACGCGCCTTGGGGGATGCTGGGAGTTCACGGATCAAGGCGTTGTTTTGTTTACAATCGTTACGCAGGCGCGCAAGCGCGAATTTCTTTCTTATCGCACTAAAAAGTATCAGTGACATATCTCAAAAACTATTTTGTCACTTTGACATAATTTTTGCACCGTTTTAAATTATCCGTTACATGAAGTATTATATATGAAAATGTGCGCAATTTCATTTAGAATACAACATAAAAAATACTCATGATTGTAGCTTTTATCAGTTTTTGAAATATTTCCATATAAATAACGATGTGCCAAAATTTCAACCTTTCGGTCAACTTTGACTCTACCGAAATGGTCGAAAAACGCAATTGTAAGCTAAAACGCTTATATTGTAGTAATATTCAACTATTTACCTTAATTGGAAGTCTCTAGCACAATATTTCGATTTATGGTGAATTTATGAAAAAAATTTTCCTTACGTCCGCGCGGTAACTCTTCCGAAAAAAAATCATACTGCGATTGTGGTAATGTTTGCACCATTTTAAAATTAGCCGTTACATAAAGTTTTATATATGGAAATGTGCGCAATTTCATGCACAATACAACTAAAAACAACCCATGGTTGTAGCTTTTATCAGTTTTGAAATATTTTCATATAAAAAATGATAAGTGACAAATTTTCAACCTTCGGTCAATTTTGACTCTACCAAAATGGTCAAAAACGCAATTGTAAGCTAAAAACTCTTATATTTTAGTAATATTCAATCATTTACCTTCATTTTGTAAACAAATTGGAAGTCTCTAGCACAATATTCGATTTATGGTGAATTTATGAAAAAAAAATAACATTTTCCTTACGTCCGCAGCGGTAACTCTTCCGAAAAAATCATACGTGCGATGTGGTAATGTTTGCACCATTTTAAATTAGCCGTTACATAAAGTTTTATATATGAAAATGTGCGCAAATTTCATGTAAAATACAACGAAAAATAATTGAAGGTTGTTAGCTTTTCTCATTTTCGAAATATTTTGCATATAAATCACGATAAATAGAAAAAAAAACTTCGTTCGGTCAACTTTGTCTCTACCGAAATGGTCGAAAAACGCAATTGTAAGCTAAAAACTCTTATATTTAGTAATATTCAATCATTTACCTTCATTTTGCAACAAATTGGAAGTCTCTAGCACAATATTTCGATTTATGGTGAATTTATGAAATAAACTTTCCTTCCCTCCGCGCGCGGATTCTCCGCCATAAATCTCCGAATTGCGTACATCGCATTCTCGGAAAATTTACTCCGTTTCATATTAGGCATTTCATAGAGTTTTATATATGAAAATGTGCACAATTTCATGTAGACTAAAAGAAAAATATTTGAAGGTTGTAACTTTCTAATTTCCGAAATAATTGCATATAAAAAAAAATTATTAAAAAATTTCGACAATTTGGTCAACTTTACTCGTCCGAAATATTCGAAAACTGCAATTGTAAGCTAAATATTTTACAGTATCATAATATTCCATTATTTATCTTCATCTTGAAACAAATTCGAAGTCTCTATAACAATATTTAGATTTATGGTGAATTTTAAAAAAATATATTTTTTTACGTCCGTGCATTACGAATTCATGCATCATTTTGTGATAATATTTTCTCTGTGTTGCTTTTATCGTTTTACAATGTGTTATATACCAAAAAGATTGCAATTTAGTTTACATTACAACGAAAAAAAAAGTAACTTGTTACCTTTAACCGTTTTGCGCACAGCGCGATTTGAATACAATTATATATGAAATTTCGTTTTTGCGCTATCATATATTGCATTGTTTATATATGATAAGGATAATTTTTATCCTTTCTGATGGTTGCATACTAAACCTCAGGCAATGACAAAAAAAGGAGCCAAAAATGAACTCTTAATCTTCAAAACTAAGCGCGCTGTGGATTTTGAAAAAAGTTATTTTTTTCCGCTTCCGCCGCTCACATCAAAAACCGCTCCGGCATTCGGGGGGGGGTGGGGACGTTTTGATTTTTACCGCTTCGGCGTTTAAGGGCTAACTGCTTCCTTATTTGTGATTGTCTCATTATTAGGTCCCCTATATGCATATAGCTTTCTTTCTCTGTCTCCATAATTTATTGATTCAAATTTATCAGAGTTAAATACCATCCTATTTACCTCTGCCCAATCATATACTTTGTTAAGGTCTCTTTGTAGAGCGTTCCTATCTTCATCACAAGTAATTTCTCTACTTATTCTTGTGTCATCTGCGAAACTACTCACTACCGAATCCTTAACATTACTGTCTATGTCTTCAATCAGAATAACAAACAGTATTGCAGCTAACACCGTACCTTGTGGCACACCGGATATTACCTTGGCTTCATCCAATCTCGTCGTTTGCAATAACTATCTGTTTTCTGTTGTGTAAAAATTCTTTTAACCATCTTCCTACTTTATCCACGATACTGTGTTTTCTAATTTTCTTCGCTAATATATTATGGTCTACCTTGTCAAAAGCTTTTGCAAAGTCTAGATAAACCACATCTGTTTCATTTCCGCTTTTCATATTTTTGAATATGTTCTCACGGTAGACTAACAGTTGGGTTTGTGTTGTCCTATATTAAAAAAATTATTTTTTATTAAATGTTTCATAATATTTTTCTTCATTACCCCTTCATACACTTTCATAATATGTGATGTTAGACTCACAGGCCTATAATTACTTGCCTCTAGTCTTGATCCACTTTGAAAGTAGGGGTAATATATGCTAATTTGTGCTCATCATAAATATTGCCTGTATCTACACTTTGTCTTAATAATATTGCAAGTGGCTTTGCAATAGAATGAACTACTTTCTTTAACAAAATAGCAGGAACTCCATCAGGCCCTGCTGCAGCTTCATTAATATCTATGTCAGCTAAATATTCACTATTTTCATCCCTTACTTCTATATCATTATCTTCATTATCTATTCTAGGAGTGAATTCTCTCTTATATCGTTCTGCCCAATATGTTGCAAATTCCCTTTTTTTCATTCGTTAATCTCCCTTCAATTCTTAGAGGGCCTATTTCTATTCTTCTTTTATTCATCTTCTTCGCGTATGAGTATAATAGTTTGGGGTTTAGCTTGATATTTAATAGGGTTTTTTCTTCCAAGTCCCGTTTTTAATTTTATTTGATTGTATAATCTTTTGTTCTGCATTTTCTATCTTACTTTTTAGTTCTATAACTTTCCATGCATTTTTTTTCTTTTGCAAGACCTTTTTTCCACTTTTTGATTTTCTGGAACAAGATCCTTCTGTCTCTTGGTATGCATGACTGATGTTTACTTTTCTTCTTCGGTATATATTTATCCACTATTTTCTCTATATTTTTTATAATATCTCCGTATTTACCCTTATTGTCATCACTTACGAAAATGTTATCCCAATCTTTGTTTAATTCTTCATTTATTTCTGACTATTTATTTTTTTACTGTAGAAGTTTTATTTTCCATATCCTTCCCACTTTTTCATTTCTTGCTTATCTCTGTTTTCACTTGCTTTGGAATGGAGAGAGAGAGAGAGAGAGAGAGAGAGAGAGAGAGAGAGAGAGAGAGAGAGTGAGTCATGGGTGGGGAATGGGATTTCTCAATGTTATATTAGGCACCCCTAATGATGCTATGGAGACCTGGGTAAATTTAGAGAGCATTGCACAGATTTTTGTTTAATCTTTAATAGTTCCCATAGGGGGGCTAATGCCATCAGTGCACCTCATTCGGTGCAATGCAATGTAGGCATTGGTTAACCCAAGAGGTGCTAGGGGGTTGCTATCAAAGGACGACGGCAATAATATGCATTAGCAACATCCGTAATGGAACCAATATTTTCTTGCTCATTTTTTAACTTATCACCTAATGTTATACATGGTTGTATTCTCCTTGTTTCGCAGATTAATGACAAAAAATTAAATACAAGATATTTAGAAAATTAATATTTAGGCTAAAAAGCATATATTTTGGAAAGAAAACGTTCTTTTCAAAAAATGCATTTAAGTTTTGGAATGCTTTATGCCGTATTTTCCGAGATAATTTCACATTTTTTTCATGACATTATTACTTCTTAGCTATTCAAGAAACACCTATAAAATTGCAAAATATATACAGCAGTTATTAATTGGTTGAATCGGTGTATGTGTGTGTGTATGTTAACAGACATATGCAAACTAACTTTGTTCTGATACGTATTACAAACCATCGGTCCTTATACAATAGGAAGGTAACTAGCGGCAGCTGGAACAGTCGTAAGCTTCGAACAAGGGAGTTCGGTAGTTAAAAAAAAAAAAAAAAAAAAAACTGCTTTTGACCGACAGTGCGTGCGCCGCGCGACTGGGAGGTGAAGAATCACTTTTGCTTTCGGCCGCGTTGGTGGAGGACGTGTTCGTCATCGCTCTCTGCCCGCTTCATCGTCGTATGCTTTGGTTGTGTGTTGTTTCTCAACTTGGTTTGTCAGTGTAGTGAAAGTGTATTATAAGTACGTGACATTCTTTATTACTTTTTATTACATTGATTATGGATTCCCGTGCAATGGAGCTGTCCCCATGCCCCCCATCAGCCGCAGAGTTTGCCCTGGTGTGAAGGGCCGCAAGTGTGGGGTCTTTCGCTCTTTCCCGAGATAGATCCTTATGTCCTTTGTGCGGGGGCGTGAATGCCCTCGGACCGAGCCATGTAATTTTGTGTGAATTGGTCGGAGATGCAGTGGGTGCTGTACGAGGGTAGGAGGAAGCGTAGACCTGCCAAGGAGTCGTCGGAAAGATCTCCAGCAACTCCCTTGGTTACGGACACTTCCTCTTCTTTCCTGCCCCCAGGCTCAGCTCCCGCGTATGGCGCCTTCCCCTTCGGGGAGGGGTTTCTCGGTCCTTCTCTTCGCCCGATCCGTCGAGCGTAGAGGAGGGCGCGAGGTGCCCCGACGTGCAGTTGTATTCGGGTCTTCCGTTCGCTCAGGGTGGGGCTCGCCCCCCCCCACGAGGGGGAACCCCTCCTAATCACCCTACTGTTGCTTCCTCAGGTACTCCTGCTGCTGGCGATGACTTCGGCCAGGTGCGGGTGTCGCTGGGGCTCCAGGGCATGCAGAGCGTCCAGGGGCTGCTCCAGCATCTGGTGGGTGCTGTGCCGGTCACCCATGGAGCTGTGACCACCACTACCACCACTGTCTCAACTCCAGGGTACGCCGCCCCTCCTCACCTGGTCTACACCCCGCACGTGATGTCAGTGACTCCGACGGCCACTGTGCAGGGCCCGATTGCTGCCTTGCCGAGGAGAGGTGTGCCTCCCCCTCCCGGGTTCTTCGTGCTGACAGCTCCTGACTTCCGATGCCCGAAGAGCTCACCCCAGGACCTGCCGCTGGTACCCAGGATGTCGCTGGCTGCTGCCTCATCTCCTGCTGTACCTGACCTGCCTGCCGTACCTGCCGCTCCTGCTGTTTCTGCACCTGCAGATGTCGTCCCAGCCCGTGGTGTTGCTGCCCCAGTCGCTGGTCCTTCCGGACAGGTGCAGCCAGGCCCTGTTGCTTTGGCAACAACAGCCCCGGTTCCATCCTGGATGGAGGACCTGACATCTGTCCTGAGGGAGCTGACTAAGAAGAAGAAGAAGGGGAAGGTGTTGTCGTCATCTTCTTCGTCACATGCTGCCGCCTCTTCCCCTTCGACTTCCAAGGCTTCCAAGCCGAGGAAGAAGAAGGCTGCCTCCTTCCCCCCTAAGAAGGCTCCCTCGGGAACTTTTAAGGGCCTGTGTCACTTCGGTGGGACGGGGGTTTCTTCCGCTGGTCCTCCTGCTCCTTCCGCAAGGAAGAAGACGAGGACCAGAGGGGTACTGGCTAACACCGGTACTTCCTCGCCTGGAGCTAGGGGCGCTGCCGCTACACCAGGTTCCAGCTCGGCCTATCGTTTGCGAGAGGTACAGAGTGTACGGTCTCACGAGGGCGACCGTGCAGCTAAGGCTCAGGCGTCCGAGTTCGCTCGGCGCCAGGATCAAGGCACGGAGCGGAAGGCTGGTGAGAGCCGCTAAGGTGACTCTCTCCAGGCCAGCGATCGCTCTTGTAGCGACCAGCTGGTTACCATGGTTGCCGTGACGGTCCCAGACCGGCCACGGGCTGAGGCTGGTAAGAGGTCCCCTCGATCACAGGAACCAGCCTCGGCTGGTTCCAGCGGTTCGACGCGCCGTGAGAACAGGCACCGGTCCCACCGCGACAGTGGTCTCTGCAGGTCCCCTGACCGCCGCTCCCACCGGGACCGGACGGATAGGGGGACCAGCAGCAGCTCCTCTGACGCACAGTCCAGCCGCTCGCCCCAGGGGAGCGGCGCGACCAGGACTGCAGCTCAATCGCCACCACGGGTTGGCGATCGCCTGCAGCCCCCCAAGCACACCGGTTCTACCGGTGAGCGAGGGGGGAGCATCAGGTCTTCCTCTCCAGTTCCTTCAACTTCCTCGGGTTACACTGGGAAGGGCGAGGCAACAAGGCGCGTCCCTCACGATCCCGCCATGACGCCCTACGTGCCAGGCACGGTCCTCGGATTGACCAGGTCGCATGCGCAAGTGGCAGGAGGAGACCGAGAGGGGTCTGTCGCTGTTCCTCCTTCTGAAGGAGGAGGGTCTCGGGAGTCGTTCTTGCTGGAGGGGCTTGACGGTCCTACTCCTCAAGATGCGGTCACTACTGAGATCCAGAGGAATTTTGCTGAGGTCATTGCGCTGATTCGTCAGCACAACGACCTCGGGAAAGGATCGCCGCTCCCACCTTCTGAGCCCACGTCCCGGCTTGAGTCGTTCTGGGGGCCTAAAAAGGAACCCAGGGCGACGGTGGGTCTGCCGCGATCGGAACTGGCTGACTCAGTCCTAGGCCAGGTGGACTCGCTCGTCTCCGGACAGGAGGGTTCGCTTCGGTCTGGCAGGTCGTCTCAGCTACTTCCTCCACTGCAGGGTTAGGTGGTGTTGATGAGACATTTATGGGTATTAAGGGCACTTTACTTGTGACAGTAGTTGTGTTTTGTGGTGGGTACTTAGTATTTGTACGAGGCGGTATTGGGGGTATGTATTGTGGGGTTCCTGTTATGGTACTGAGGTTGTCACATGAGAATGGATTACTTGGAATGCGAGACGTATGTGGTGTAGACATGATGGGTGTTTGAGTGTTAAGTGTTGTATTGTACCCTGTATGTCAACCAACTTCTGGTCAAAGTCCTTGATTTGATTTGTTAAATCTCCCACTTGAGACCAAACGTCCTGGTAGGATTGAGTGAAGCTCTTAACTGTCTGTAATGTTTGTTGTGTTTCTTGTTCTAATTGAATTAGATCAATATATGATTAATCAGTATCAGTCGCCATTGTTACAATATTTCAAAACACTTATATATAATCAAATAATAAAATGTAAAGTACATTAAGAGGCAATACCATACAATCCGTCACTATAGAAATAATGAATATGCATGTAAACAAGTCATGACCTTAATCAGATAAAAATCAACAATATTGTATAAAAAATTGCATACAATTCGACAAAACATTATAAGCGACCTACATAATATATAGGCACAGTGGGTATGGATCCATAGCATTGGACTACAGATCCAACACAGCTGCCACCAAATGTCACGGGAGGATTTTTCCCACACCATGACATTAAGATACGAGAATAATAATATACTAGGTACTACTATACATATACACTGTTGTCAGTTTTCTTGCCTGGAGACAGGGGTCGGAGAATGGTACTGTGTCGTAGTTGACACGGTGGGTATGAAGACTAACGTTTACGCTGCCTGGGAAATAGGGTAGGCCTGTCCTACCTGCTATTACATGATATTCCTTGTATGTATAGGTCTTATTACTGATGAGGCCAGGTGATGTCTTCCCACTGGGAGGCAATTGAAGTGCTGATTTCCATTTTAGGGGTATTGAAGAAAATTCCTGGTACTCAGCTTGTTTCTTTATTACTCATTACATCATGCCAAATTTCTCCCAGGCCTAGTCTCCTGGACTTGGTTAATTTACCTAGTCTTCAGAACTTCTGGACTAGATCCCTGGGCTAGATTCCTGGACTAGATCCCTTGCAAGGGATAGATAATCATTTGTATTAACAATTTGGTAAAATAGCCAAAATGGAGGATGGACCGGTTGACGTCCTCCTCACATGAAAGCATTCGTGATCCTTACATGGTTCTTTTAGTGTTACCAAAAGGCAGACGAAAGATTCAGGGCAGCGTTCCCATACTCAAACCGCAAGAAAAAAACAAAACAAGGGACTGGCTACACTGCCACTCACTCGTGTCCACAACAAAAACATTTCACAGTTCCAATCACTTACAACAGCAGTGTGTAAAGATATTAGAGGAGGATGATGAATCAATTCCTAAATAAATCACTAATAATTAAAGGAATATTTTTCCCATTACAAAGCTTTTCCCTCGGGGAAGAATTGATTCATGTCCACTCTAATATCAAGGATAACTTTTCCTAATGGAACCAAACAGCTCCTTAGATGGGTCTGCGACTGAGGAAAAACAGGTCTTGTACAGTAGAAACAAGCAACGATCTCAACTAGAGACTAAAGGGCTCTTGCAACAACATAAAACAAGGATATACTTGAGTACTAAATGGGGACACTACCCTATAGGTGTGCGTTCAATACAGCTTTCCTAATAGCTTTGTCTAGCCTAATACTGGGGTTAGATTGACTCCACTTACAAAGGATGTCACATCACTCTGCAACAAAAGAGTTCTCCACATGTGAAGACAAAATTTACTCCTATTGAGGCGTCCTAATGATTATCAAACTCACCAGCGCTATTGGCTAGAAACGACTCTAAACTTGAATCTCAAAGGGGTTTGGAAAGTGGTGTACTCTATCCTCTAAGATGTACCAAACCAGTACTACAAGAGCAAAACTCTGACAATTTCATATAAGACAAGACCCATAAGACCACAATTGCATTCCCAACCAGGGCACTATGTGAATTCTTGTGCAAAATATTTTACATTATACCTTTGTTCATTACCTCAAAATAAGTTTTTTCACATTACTGGCCGCTGCGAAAAGAAAAAATCATATTTTTATCAATCTCTAACCAAGTAAAAAGAGAATACACAGACATACAAAATTACAGTACTGTACATCATCACTGTGATGGCTGGCTTGACCACCACACAGAACACTAAACTTCTATCAAATAGTATTCACCAAAATACCATACTATGTCCACAAAAGGTGGAATAGTATCCAACTTCAATAAGAGTGCAAAGTCAATTCAAGGGGACAAAGAAAATACCGCAAAAAAATACTTAATTTTAATACACAAGTTTCGGACAGAAATAACACCTGAACCTCAACAATACAGTAATTAATGAGAAACACTCTCTCTTAAACTTCCTGCAAAAGAAAACAATTACACGATTAAAGACGTACAGGTCATCAACACATACATACTAAAAGGGGAGAGGGTCCAGAAAGGAGAAGGCAAGCGAAAAGTAAGAATATCCTAACAAATACAATCTAAATATCCCTAACAAGTTCCTTAAACGACTTTATAGGTCTCCTCTTAGAGGACAATAAACTCCACGTCTGGAGGTTTAATCTGGGTGGCAGGGAAAATTGATCTGAAACTATGGTGTTGGAAGGCTTTCACAAGCTCCACTAATGACGTCAGCAGAGGATCACAGGTCGTGATCTCGATAAATAAATATAGGTATAACTATTATTACCTTGGGACAGAGAGGTCCCCTTGGCTTTTACTGAACCAAGGGCAGTACACAAAATGCAGAATAAAAGGTCCTTGCTGCAGAGTAAGGGTATCCAATAAGCTATACAGCTTCAAAATGTAGCTCTGCAATGTGGCGAGGAATAAACATAGTTCCAACAGCAATAGTCGTGCCCTTCAAGGCTGGAGGCTCAGAAACACACTGAGGCAAACTCCTCCTCCAAGCGTAAACCTCCATCCCTCGGATAACGAAGGAGCACAGCCACGTAACCAACACAACTTGAAAATATAAAACAGTCGTTAGCCAATAATAAACACCAAGATAACCACCGGTGAGGAGACAAAAAGCTAATAAAGAAAGAATACAACACTTCTATACTTAACATTAAAAATCTAAAAACTTGAATAAATTTAAAAATTAATGACAAGTAAGTTACATCACACAGAGTCTATATCTCTTCAACGAGACGTGAGGGAGGCACAATATTCCTAGCACCTCTTGTACAAACTCCTTCAGTTACTATATCAGGCACATTTTCAGAGTGCTCTTTCATGGTAACTAATCATTCTTCATCACCGTGGAATGGCTTTAGTTTATTAGCAGCTCGTTCTACGATTGTATCATCAAACAAATTTTTCAACACATAAGTGGATCCATCTCGCACAACTTCATACACTATAGGGTCCGAGCCACTTAACATTTAGCTTTCGACTAGTACCAGGTATTTGAGTCTCATTTCTGACCCAGACTAGTGAATTCTTTCCAACACTCGTATTCACTCGCTTTCGGTTAGCTATACTTAAAAATGTTTTTGACCTCTCTAAGTGGGTCTTTTGGATTATCTCATGAACTTTGGCGATATCAGAATCACTAACTTCATCATCAAGTGATGGCAATGTAGTTATTATTTGTCTAGCAGGTCTCCTGCTAAAGAAGACATAATGTGGCTGTTCACCTGTTGTTGCGTGGACAGCACAATTAAGGACCCGTTGGGTCTCGCCTAAACAGGTTGGCCACTGACATTCAACAGGGTCTTCATAGTCCTATGCATTCTTTCTGATATGCTGTTACCTTCAGGATGGTATGGTGTAATGAAACCAATGTTTATGTTGTGCTTTTGGCAAAGATCTCTAAACTGTTGTGATGTGAATTCAGCACCATTGTCAAGAATTACACACCATGGAATTCCAAAATCATTTAAATATTTCTGAAAATTCTTACTGACCACTTCTGTAGTCTTATTCCTCAATGGGTAAAACTTCACAAAGCGTGAATAATGATCAATCATTGTAAGAACGTAACGGTACCCATTTGCACCAGACATCATATCTATCAAATCAATACTGATACGTTCCAAAGGTTTATGTACAGGTGGGAGTTCTTGGAATTTCTGCTGTAAGGATGGACTGTCTTTATGAACCTGACATGTAATACATTCTTTAACAAACTTAACCACATCAGATCTAAGTTAAGGCCAATACAAATAAGTCTCCAGAGCATCAGTAGTTTTCCTTCCTAAATGACTAACAACAGACTCATGACCAAACTTCAAAGCAGCTTTCCTAAGCTCCTGCGGTACCACAAGTCTTGACTGAATACTATTGTCATGCTTGTCAGAACTCAGATATAACAAGCCTTCATACAGCATAAACTGATGGATGAATGCTCTGGGAAACTTCTTCCTAGGCAATTTTCCTCCTTCTAAGTATGCAATCAATTCACCCCATCTTGTTTCACCTACCTGCTTAGCCTTGTATTCTTCCTTACTCAACCCAAGATAATTGTCTTGATTATTATGAAAGATTGCCCTCACTGGCCTACTTAACTGATCAGCTACCTCATTGTGCTTTCCTGGCCTATACACAACTTTGAAGCGATAATCTTGCATTTCAATAATCCATCTATTCATCCTAGGTGACTGTCTTTCTTTTGAATACTGACACAAGAGGTTGATGGTCTGTGTGGATTGTAAACATGGTACCCCAAAGAAAAATAAAGATGAAACTGCTACATGCTAACACAATAGCCAAGGCTTCCCTATCAGTAGTAGAATATCTCTGTTCTACAGGCTTCAATTTCTTTGAAAAGTATCCAACGGGTTTCAAAAGGCCATCACTCTCCTGCATCAGCAATGCACCTACATGATTCAGACTAGCATCTGTGAATAACTGAAAAGGTCTTGTCATGTCTGCTTTTATGAGCACAGGAGCTGTCATAAGGAGCGGTTTCAACTGCTCAAAACTAGACTGACACTCTGGTGTCCATGCAAATGGCTCTTTCATTCTTAAAAGATTGGTTAAGGGGACAGCAATTTTAGCAAAATTTTGTATGTGCTTGCAATAAAATCTGCACATTCCTAAAAATCTTCTAGTTTCTTTGACATCAGTAGGAGTTTTCATATCTCTGATGGCACTTATGTTGTCAGGACAAGGCTTGCATCCTTCTTTGGATATTATATAGCCAAAAAATTTTATCTCTTTTTGCGCAAACTGACACTTTTGATGTTTAATTTCACACCCTTTTCACTAAATAATTTGAACAGCTCTTCTAATCTCTCAATTAATTCTTCCAAGCTGGGTGCCCATACTACAATATCATCTAAATAATCCTTTATGTATCCCTTTTTTAGTAATGGAGCCAAGATATTACCTATTACCCTTGAAAATATAGCTGGGCTGCAACTCAAACCAAATGGTAAACTCTTAAACCTATATAAGGAGACTCTATCACTAAAAGTTGTCAGATCTCTACTATCTTCATCTAATTCTACTTGATAATAAGCGTCTTTCATGTCCAATGAAGCATAAAATTGATTCCCTGATGCTGACTCAACTAACTATTCTAACCTAGGCAAAGGATGGATGTCAGTTTGAAGGTGGGTATTGACCTTTCGATAGTCCAAGCACATCCTTTGAGAATTGTCTGGTTTCCTTACCAAGACTATAGGACTTAACCATGCAGCTGTGGATGGCTCAATTATATCTTTAACTTCCATATCCTCCAACATAATTGCAATAAGCCGCTTGGCTTTCTCAGGGTATCTATACATGGGTGACCTAAGTGGTTCGGAATCACTAACATTAATATGTCCCTGAACTCCCTTGAATTTTCCTATTTCATTACTCTCCACTATGAAAACTTGGGGATTTTCCATGATTAGATTCTTTAATTGGGCCTGCTGTTCATCATCTAAATTTGACCAATCTTGCTGTGCAATCAAATTTTCCAGCTTTTTCTCTCTAGTGCATCCTTGTTCTGGTACAACACGCATGCTTTCGGGAGGATCACTCATTCCTAATTTCAATCTTTCGACATGTGGGAGCTACTGAAATGATGTCCCTTTCATCAATCTTATTGTAAGTACCTATCAGTGTTCCTATTTTCAACTTCACTACACCCTTTGTACTATTTATGAGAGGTATATGTACTTCCTGATTATCAGTGACTTTAAGGCACAAAGCCTTGTAGCACCATAGGCTTTTAATTCTGAGGTATATTCGAGTATTGTATCTTTTAATTCATTTACAGACACAGCATAAATACCTGCAGAAGAGGGAGGTAGGATAATTTTTTTCTTTAATCTTATCTCATCTACTCCAAGGCTTAATGGCTGAATAGTTTTGAGATTCCTAATTCTCCTAGTGGAAGGTCTCAGTTTAAGAAGCCGCACATGATATGTAATATTATCCCAAATTACTATACCCTTTATACGATCCCATGTTAGACGAGCAACCCCAAGCAAATCTGCGCCCAATAGAATTTCTGTATCTAACAAGTTGTCTGGCACAATAAAAAATAAGTGAGTAACAACTCTAGTGCCACTATGAACATTTAAATTAACAGATCCTAGTACTGGTACAACTGCCTGGGTGACTCCCGTTAACCTTGGTAAATTTCTCATCTTGGCAGGCTTCAAACCTAAGCTTTCCACAAAGGATTTCTTAACTATACTGGCACAGCTACCTGTATCAACTAAGGCTTCAATCATGTTATCATTAACCACCAGACTGATACAAGGAGCTCGTGCCGGACTCCCGTAGTCATCGTATACCTACTTGTTTCCTGGACATCTACACGAAAAAAAAAACCCCTTTTCCTTACCTACTATTCTTGTTGGAAACAATCAAAACAAACTACCTTGGGAGGATCAAGAGGACAATCAGACAGATTATGGTCAGTCACTCTGCAAAAGGCAAAATATTTACTATTACTCTTTTGTTTCTTCATGTTTACTTTCTCCAGCTTTTTATTTAACTCTTCAAGCTTCTTTCTTAAATTATCTAGCTCACTTCTTTGTATTTCCCCCTGTTGAACACCTGTTACTAGTTTGGCTTGGGCCTGTGAATTCAATCCCTTATAAACCTTTGTCTTAAGGAATTTATCTGATGTTGGAATTGGATCATTGGGGAATTTCAAAGTTAAAGCTTAGATTTTACACTAATTTATTAATAAAGGAACTAGGAGGTTCATCAAAATAGTAAGTCGTGGCAGTAATCTCTTGCCATGCCTGTAACAGAGTGGCTGAGCCAATAAACTGCTTCTTCATAAGTTTCTTAATCTCATCCCAAGGTAGATTATTACCCTGTTTTACTAATGCTGCTGTTAAGAACGTAGCTATATTCGGTTCAGCCCGGGCCATTGCCACTTCTATTCTCCTGTCATTTGAGCTAGTGCATGACTCTACTTGTCTTAAAAAAAGTATTAAGTCTGTTGTTAGCAAGAATTCCCTTGAGTTCAGAAAGTTTGAGAAGGGCTACATCTTTTGGCTTTAACACTGGTACACTCTGAGGAATTGCTACTGGAGTGTTTATTGAATAAAAGAATGGATTGGTATTATTAAAGGGATAAGTAGGCTGTGGTCCAAAGAAAGGATTGGTTATTACAATCTGTTGACCTTGCTGCAAAATGAATGGGTTTGACTGACTGGTATGAGGGTTTTGACAAGAGTTACCTGATGATGGATTAGGTATACGTGTGGATGCTTGTGTAGGAGATTGTACTACCACTGCAGGGTTAGGTGGTGTTGATGAGACATTTATGGGTATTAAGGGCACTTTACTTGTGACAGTAGTTGTGTTTTGTGGTGGGTACTTAGTATTTGTACGAGGCAGTATTGGGGGTATGTATTGTGGGGCTCCTGTTATGGTACTGAGGTTGTCACATGAGAATGGATTACTTGGAATGTGAGACGTATGTGGTGTTTGAGTGTTAAGTGTTGTATTGCACCCTGTATATCAACCAACTTCTGGTCAAAGTCTTTGATTTGATTTGTTAAATCTCCCACTTGAGACCAAACATCCTGGTAGGATTGAGTGAAGCTCTTAACTGTCTGTAATGTTTGTTGTGTTTCTTGTTCTAATTGAATTAAATCAATATATGATTCATCAGTATCAGTCGCCATTGTTACAATATTTCAAACACTTATATATAATCAAATAATAAAATGTAAAGTACATTAAGAGGCAATACCATACAATCCGTCACTATAGAAATAATGAATATGCATGTAAACAAGTCATGACCTTAATCAGATAAAAATCAACAATATTGTATAAAAAAATGCATACAATTCGACAAAACATTATAAGCGACCTACATAATATATAGGCACAGTGGGTATGGATCCATAGCATTGGACTACAGATCCAACACAGCTGCCACCAAATGTCACGGGAGGATTTTTCCCACACCATGACACTAAGATATGAGAATAATATTATACTAGGTACTACTATACATATACACTGTTGTCAGTTTTCTTGCCTGGAGACAGGGGTCGAAGAATGGTACTGTGTCGTAGTTGACACGGTGGGTATGAAGACTAACGTTTACGCTGCCTGGGAAATAGGGTAGGCCTGTCCTACCTGCTATTACATGATATTCCTTGTGTGTATAGGTCTTATTAATGATGAGGCCAGGTGATGTCTTCCCACTGGGAGGCAATTGAAGTACTGATTTCCATTTTAGGGGTATTGAAGAAAATTCCTGGTACTCAGCTTGTTCTTTATTACTCATTACATCATGCCAAATTTCTCCCAGGCCTAGTCTCCTGGACTTGGTTAATTTACCTAGTCTTCAGAACTTCTGGACTAGATCCCTGGGCTAGATTCCTGGACTAGATCCCTTGCAAGGGATAGATAATCATTTGTATTAACAATTTGGTAAAATAGCCAAAATGAAGGATGGACCGGTTGACGTCCTCCTCACATGAAAGCATTGTGATCCTTACATGGTTCTTTTAGTGTTACCAAAATGCAGACGAAAGATTCAGGGCAGCGTTCCCATACTCAAACCGCAAGAAAAAAACAAAACAAGGGACTGGCTACACTGCCACACACTCGTGTCCACAACAAAAACATTTCACAGTTCCAATCACTCTTACAACAGTAAAGTAGGGACTCAATAATCGCGGAGGATAGGGCCCAGAACCCCCGTGATAAGTAAATACCCGTGTTATGCTGGTACCCCCCCTCAAAAATTGCTTTAAACTGCCTACTTTAATAATTAACCCACCCAAGACCACTATGCCTCCTTTGTTTGTGTGTGTGTTTAAGTTATATGTCTATAATGTCACAAATCTTTTATAAATTTTCATATCTTCAATTTCCCCTTCATCAGATTTTTGTCTTTTGAAAAATGCATTCCCCAAGGAATTATTCCTTGAAGAGGCTTTTTATTATGAAGATATGCCAATAATATATACGATATGCTTTTTATTATGAATATATGACAATAATATATAAGATAAAAATGGTTTTATTACGTTTACGCTTCATCGCCAATCGCAAACAACAATAAGATAATTTATAACAATTATCGTTTGTATGACTGCAGTGTTCAGAGAAGTTGATTACGTTATACCAAAACAATAATGAAGTTCGAATTGAAAATTTATGTTTTCCTAAATGTTATTACTACTGTAATTACACTACTACTATTAACATTTCTAAAAGGTTAAGAATGACAAAGGTCCATGTGAAGCAATGTAATTATGTAACTCAATGTTTACATTTCTGCTGGCCACTCAACTACAAGTTGATGTCAATGATGTGGAATTATTCCATGAATAGGCCATATATTATGAAGATATGCCAATGATATATAAGGTGAGAATGGTTTTAATACCTTTATTGTCAGTTAATATCATACATAATGTGAATCTCTTCATGCATTTGCTGGTTATCGGAACCGGACAAGGCTTAGCCTACCACGGACAAGCCTGCGATGCTGCAATTCATACCAGCCAGCGATAAAGACTGAGAAGTGGTCCAAGGAAAAACCCGTGATTAACTGAATCCGTGATTGCTGATCCGCAACTAAGTGAGGCCCCACTGTAGTGTAAAGATATTAGAGGAGGATGATGAATCAATTCCTAAATAAATCACTAATAATTAAAGGAATATTTTTCCCCTTACACATAGATTACTATCAAGGACAGCACACACACTGAGACTAAAACCTGATTCCAAATACAGACAGTCCCCGGTTTATGACGGGGGTTCCGTTCTTGAGAAGCGTCATAAGCCGAAAATCGTTGTAAGCCGGAAAATTATCAAAAATCCTAAGAAAACCTGATGCTTTGGGTGTATTAAAAACTATGTAAACTGAATTTTTATTGCATATTTCATTGAAAAACCTTCAAATATTGATTATTTTGCATTTTTGGAGTCATATTTCTTCCATTAGATTGGCGCCATAACCCGGAACATGCGTCATAAACCTGGAAATAATTTCTGATCAATATAACTGAAAAGAGTTGTAACCTCGGAACGTCGTAAGCCGAACCCGTTATAAGCAGGGGACTGCCTGTATAAGTATAATATCAAACTCTACTTTTACCAACTTAAACTTTCTGAATCCTATCAAACTCCAAGGTCACCCACAAATGGACTATTACAAACAAATGCTTTCAGAAACTAAGCGTCACTATCAAAGACTAATTCTGCCCAATGTTTTTACTTTATTTTTCATTTTTACCTATCCATTAATTTATCATTTTATTTGTTCATTTTTAATAAGTGAGATTTCTCCTTTCACTCTTTCCCCTTACCTCTTCTTACTTCTTCCTAATGAACTCTATATTCTGTGGAAGTTAGAGTTTGTAGTCAATGGGCCCTTTGGTGGGCTTGTTCCACATGAATACAGTTCATCTTTTGAATAATAATAATAATAATAATAATAATAATAATAATAATAATAATAATAATAATAATATGCTTTATTTCAGCTCAGGCCATATACATTGAATAAAAAAAGTACAGACAGTAACATACACAATCTAGATACATGAGACATGATAAATAGAAAATGAATAATCGGCACCTATCCACAAAATAACCGAGGTAGCATAAAAGAGAGTAATCATAATACTGGTAATAACAGTAATTATATTGTTGAGAAAAAAAAATAT
Organism: Macrobrachium nipponense; assembly: GCF_015104395.2. Taxonomy (NCBI): domain Eukaryota; kingdom Metazoa; phylum Arthropoda; class Malacostraca; order Decapoda; family Palaemonidae; genus Macrobrachium; species Macrobrachium nipponense. The sequence continues at coordinate 71,649,419 of NC_087216.1, read as the reverse complement.
GCATTGAGAGTAATATCAGTTAGTGCACAAATTATATAACTTAAATTTCAACTAGAGATCTTAGGTGGTTACAGTAGTCAGATCCAGAGGGCTAAATACGAAAATTGAATGTAAAGAAAAAAAAACTTTAACTTGATAGTAAACACAGTAATAATGAAAAATTAAAATATCAGCAATAAATGTAATAATGACAAAAACTGCAGATGACATCTTGCCAATACAGAGATTAAGTCCTTTAAGGACAATGGCCCCTCATTTTCCATCTTTCCCACAATTTAGATCTTCTTCTAGCTTCACTCTGAGGATGCTTTGTATGAGCGAGTTGCTGCTGTTTCTCACTCGGGTTACCAGACTGGACATTGTTCGCCTAACAATGATTTTTAAATTGTCCAGGAGGTGGTTTTCTATGAACACTCTGTGTGGCGGACGTGGTAGCGGGAGGGGAGTGTTTGTGAGGCGTCTCAGAATGTCATTGTGCACAACAGTGATGAGTCTCATGGTCTCTCGGGTATAGTTCGTCCAGAGGGAACACCCATAGATACTGTAGCAGTACGAGCGGAGGAGCAGCAGTTTCACGTCTCGGTGACAGAAGGCAAACCTTCTTGCAATCATGTTGCCAGCTGCACATAGTTTACGACGCCTCTGTACAATGTCTGCCGTATCATTTAGGTCATCGGTGATAATGTGACCCAAATACGGAAATTCGTGCACAAATTCCAGCCGATGGTTTCCGAGGAAAATTTGAGGTTCTGCAATATGCTTAAGCGATCTCGGGAGCAGCGACATGCACTGGGTCTTGGTTTCGTTGTGAGATTTATCAAAATTCCTCTGCATATTGGCGGCAAGTGTCGATGAGTCGTTGGAGACCTTGCACTGATGGGGAAATCAGAACCATATCGTCGGCGTAACAGAGGTTGTTTATAGTTGTTTCATTGACGGTGCATCCGATTGGGAGTGAGTTCAGTTTGACATTCAAGGCATCTGTGTACGTATTAAACAGGTAATAATAATAATAATCTATTCTCCATTGTCAAAAACCTAATGTTTTCTATGTCTTAACCTAAATCATCGAGAATAAATTTGTACTAAATTACAAAAACACATTTGTCACACCACATTATCATTTAAGAAACCCAAATTTATCATTAATAATAATCGTGAATAACAAACTCGAATACTCACCATATTCCTACACTCTATACTATTAATAAACTGCACATCAGGGATAAAAAAAACATGTACACCGTATATCTTGACACCTCCCTAAATCATCCAAGTTACCCCAGATTAGGTGTATGAAGTTAAACCAGTTGCCATGCCAGTGATCTCTAAAACAAGTTATTATGTCATATTAAGGTCCAACTCAACATAGTCATACCAATGGACAGTCTATACCAGTTTTAAATCTCAGTATATTTACAAAATCAAATATCATATCCAATCACATATGTACCATGAAATAAATCAAAACCATTCCACTGTTGCAAAACCACACCGAGGACATATATTATTATTATTATTATTCAGAAGATGAACCCTATTCATATGGAACAAGCCCACCAAAGGGGCCGCTAACTTGAAATTCAAGCTTCCAAAGAATATGGTGTTCATTAGAAAGTAACAGAAGGTAAAGGGAAATGCAAACGCAGAAAGAAGAGGTCTCACATAATAAAAAGAATAAATAAACTAATAAATAGATAAAAATGTGTTAAAATGTAAGGAGAAAAGCATTATGGTAGTAACGCATTGAATCTTTGCTTGAACTTTTCAAAGTTCCATTTTGTACCATTCTGTTAACCATTTCAACACTTTGGTTGACAACCAACCCTTCACAGAAAACCAGCCAGCACCTGAAATCAATGAACTATCACTCTCTAAAGGAAGAATTGTTTGTTTTTGTTTGTATGGTGCTTTTACGTTGCATGGAACCAGTGGTTATTCAGCAACGGGACCAACGGCTTTACGTGACTTCCGAACCACGTCGAGAGTGAACTTCTATTACCAGAAATACACATCTCTTGCTCCTCAATGGAATGGCCGAGAATCGAACCCGCGACCAGCGAGGTGAGATGCCAACAATACACCAACCACGCCACTGAGGCGCTTCTGAGGGAAGAACTTCCCCAAACTGTCATTCAATATCTGAGTAACTTCTCAGTGAAAGGGTAGCTGACTTCTCTGTAGCATTTTTATTATGTAAATCTAACCAAGCTTTTCATATTAGTTAAGCCCTCAATTTGGAAATCTGACCAAGTTTTCAATATCTTCATATTAGTTAAGTCTTCAACTGGAAAGGTAACCTAAAGATGAAGAGTTTCCTGACCCTGTTAAAAGACAGGGGAAAACTATTGTTCTAAAAAAATAAACTTCTGCCTTAATATTATCCAGATGATTCACAAAACCATGGAACTCTCCTAATGTCTCTGTGTTTTATCATCTCAGTAGACCTGTCAAATTATGTTTATCCATTCTGTGACAAATGCATCACTCATAAGTCCCTCTACATTCATAATGAAATCCCCATCTTTGTCTAATTACCGATGATGTTATCACTTAGTAAGGCTTCTCACACATTCTCTACAAATGTGGCCATTGTGGGATTTATTCCTTCGTTATGTCAGGGATACAAATGCAATGTCAGCCCGAGACGAGAAGGTGTTTAGGCCTCAAGCTGGTACCACCTTTTGTGATGACTGTACGTGTCCGAAAGATAATTAAAAGTATATTGTCGTACATTTGACCAAAAGGATAACTTTTAACTTTTAAACATTTTGATACACTTAATTCACATCTTTCAAGACATCTGACAGGATAGGAATTATATATTACTATACTTATCAACAATTTGTGATAACAAGTGATACAAATTCTGCCCAAGAAAATAAGCTTTGTAATCATGGTACCAAATGTTCTACAATTTTGATTTTTCCATATCACCAAGTCTACTTTAAGTTCGCCAAAAAATAATCTAAATAACATAATTTAATATTTTCTCAAGTAAATGGGACAATTAAGGGAAATAATTTACTGGAATAATTTTTCTTAAAAATTAGAATAATTTGAAATCATTCATAAAAAGTACTTCTACGTCTCACTGCACAAAGTAATTTTGATCAGTTATCTATACCAAAAATCAGCTAATCTCTGAATTAAATATCTATGATGACAAATGATTTAACCCTATCCAAAAATATTCACGAGAAGACTTATCCATACAGCTCTAAGGTAAGAATTCTATTGCTATACTGTATAGCCAATAAAACAATGCCTAACATATTTGACAATGTATCCATTATGGCAATGTCTTGTGCTTAATGTTCCTAGTTTTCTATAAGAATGAATAAAAGAGACAAATTCTGTAACAAGACACAGATGAGTGTCTTGTGTGAAATCTCAAAGAAATAAAAAAAACAGAATATCAACATGCATGAAAACTGTAACTTTTCTTAAATGGTTTTCATAGATAAAATGGACGAGATTTCTTGGCCATTATACCCATCCTTTGATACAAAATTTAGTAATAAAAAATCTACAAGGTCTTTAACAACATGTTCAGTTTGTATTTGCTCAAGTACAATACAGCCATAAGAGTCAAAGTTAACGAAGGGTTGCTTCAGTAGTAATATTACCTGAACCTCTATGGACTCCCTGTAATTTAAAGTATTCCTTTACATGTGAACTGTCAAACAGTCTTCAGTATACAGAGAAAATAAGAATACACCTGGGAAAGGACAAGGGACATCCATCTCGGCAATCAACTTTATCAGCTTAGAAAACAGCCTCTTAAGTCGACTTTGAAGCTGATATCTGACTGGTCTATAACACCTCCCACTAAGGAGACTCCCTCCACGGTGGTGTCCTTTATTTCAAGTCTTTCCAGTTTTCAACATGTGTGGACTTCTGTACTTCAGCTTACATCCCTTAATAGCAAACAATAAATCTCACAGTCCAGGTTTGTGCTTCTATGTTCACAGACACTCATCCTGGTTTCACTTTGTCTTAAGTACTGAAAAACAGAATGCTCCCTCACCAAAAATTAAGACAAGAGGAAACTAAAACCTCACATAACACTGCGCAACAGGAACTACCCAAAATCTGTAAAATTCATGAAAGGATGAAACTGACAACTTGAATCCTGACACGAAACATGAATTGCTCACAATTTACAGTTCAAAATTTTAGAATTCATTTACGGATTTGGTGACAAATGGAAATAACTCTACACCCTAAGATTTACTAGTTTCATACTCTAAAAACTTGAGTCCCAAATTTTTATGATCAAGGAACAACAGAGATCCTCTAAAAGTGTTTAAAGAGAGCATGTTTTGAAGTGTGAGAATGTTAAGAGGGGGGTACTTAATTCTTGTGTCTGGAAGTAAGGGCAATATCAAGTGTGCAAGACATCCAAAAGTGTGCCAAGTGTACAATGATGTCTCAAAGCATGGAATGTGTATAAGAAAAATTCATCAAAAGATGTTAGAGTAAAATATGCAGCCAAGAGCCATACTAAGACTGTGATATCGCATAAAAGAGAGATACGATAGTAGCAGGGTGTTCAACAATCAGAGATCCTATAAAAGTGTTTAAAGAGAGCATGTTTTGGTTTTACAAAATTTTCCCGTTACTCAAATTTTTTTGTTAAATGTATACAAATAACAGTTAAATGAATTCTGATTTGATCATATTAGAGTATACTGAATTTCAATGTGAACTGTATGGAGCATGTTTACCCTAAGAAACATATGATTTAAACTTGAATTTTAAAGAAAAAAATTCATATTTCAAGATGCTGTGCTAGGAACTAACAAAGGACTAGTTATCTTTTCTGGTTGAACAAAGGTCAAGACTGGGTTGAGATCTGAACAAAAAGCTGAAATAAACAAATCCACGAACAGCAAAATCAATTTACATTTTGGTTTTACAAAATTTTCCGTTACTCAAATTTTTTTGTTAAATGTATACAAATAACAGTTAAATGAATTCTGATTTGATCATATTAGAGTATACTGAATTTCAATGTGAACTGTATGGAGCATGTTTACCCTAAGAAACATATGATTTAAACTTGAATTTAAAGAAAAAAATTCAATATTTCAAGATGCTGTTGCCTAAGGTGTTCTAAAATTCACAAAAATGTCATTGATAAAATTCAACATGAATTGCCGAAACATGTTTACACTCAAAAAAAAAAAAAAAAAAAAAACAAGATTTATACTTTGAGCTACAGAAAAAAAAATATTTCAAAATGTTGCAGTATTTGGCATTCTGAAATTTTAAAAATCTACAAATTTCAAATAATAAAACTTAATTTTTCAAGTCATTCACATTAACATAGTAACCAGCATCTGAGATATATCTCGTTGAAATGTAAGACTACTACTGATTGAATTGATTTCAGTCATAAGCTGAGAAAAAACCAGCCCGAGAAGTGCCGTTGTTAGGTTCAGAGATCTGGATAAACCAATCCTTTATAATGAAAAAATGTAGGAGTTCACTGCCAACAACTATTTGAAAGTACACTGGTGCGTGAATTGGCCGATACCTTATACGTATGGCTTCATACTAAGCATGGCTTTATAATGAATCATTCTTATGGTGTGTATACCTATAAGAAGTCTCCTCTCCCCTATATATATACTATCTTCATTTACTTCCCATCCCTTCAGTCTCTTCCACTATCCTATTCGACTTCCTCAACTCTAACGTATGTCTCTCGTGGAAAATCAATTACTCAAAGCTGCTACAATTATTACTATCCAAACTGCTAAAACGTCCACTGTGAAAAGATTTCTCTTTTAAAAAAAACAAGTAAAAGATATTTAGTGCTCTCTTGTGCAAAACCTACTGACTAATTCTCAAATAATGATTTGAATCCTACAGGAAAGTCTACCTAACTATGTAACATTAAGAAATAAACCCATAACTGAGTTTATATAATTATATACCAAAGAAGAGCACATTTCAGATTATTCGTGAAGCTATGATAACAACAATGTTTGAAACTGACTTTGAATTTGTCTTTACTTATAAAATCATTTACCTAAAATATCATTCCCACAAGAGTCAAACTATCCTACAAGTATAATACATTTAGCAATGACTAATTCATCAAATACTACTGTCTTTGTTTGTATGGTGCTTTTCCGTTGCATGGAACCAGTGGTTATTCAGCAACGAGACCAACGGATTTACGTGACTTCCGAACCACGTCGAGAGTGAACTTCTGTCACCAGAAATACACATCTCTGACCCCTCAGTGGAATTGCCGAGAATCGAACTCGCGGCCACCTAGGTGGCAGGCCATGACCATACCGATCACGCCACTGAGGCGCTTAAACACCACTGTCAGTGCATAGTCTTACACTCCTCTTACAATAAACAGAATTAGAGATTTCTTGTTACATTATTGATCTACAAAAGTCTGTCAATAATAAGAAATTATTATAACATTAACACTTACAATTTGGAACTTTCACATGTCAGGAGCACCTTGAAATATGCAGATACCATGATAGAAATGAACCTGTTTAGAAACTCATAAGTAATAATGATATAAACTTTTAATGAATTTATGTTCAATGTTAAGCAAGGAGCATTGTTTTCATGGTAAGCTTCACACACACTTAAAAAGAACATTTTTTAATTGCTTGGCAACAATGGCAAATTCACCTACTGACACAATTGGGATAAAAACTAATGAACTCAATTCTGAAATACCTGTTATCCTACAATGCAAACAAAGGCTGTGATATCCTCCTGTGTTAAACAAAAATTGTACCCAACCCAAGTTTATAAAGAGTAAGTAATATTAAAAAGACACAACACCTAGTAGTAGCTATTATGAATTCAACTTTACATCGTCTTACGTCTTCCTGATGAACACCATAATATTCTTTGGAAGCTTCAAGAATTTCAAGTCAATGGCCTCTTTGGTGGACTTGTTCCATATGGATAGGTTTCATCTTCTGAATAATAATATTATGTAATTGTAAATTAAGTGACTTAATTCAGTAAGTGAAACTAACTACTACTATGAAGATTAATACCTCACAGGGTTTTATTCCACAAAACTATGCTAACTTCCTACCATGAAGACATTCCAAGATATCAATGAAGCCTATCTTTCTAATCTAATCTTATGAACTTCAGAAAAATGACTGAACATTAAGACAATGCAATGTTAATCTCCGTAACCTTAGTAGTACCTAGGTAAGTGTGCAATGAACAATAAAAACCTGGATAACCAAAATCAAAACTAAAGAGTTCTGGGTGGATATGTAAGCTAAACAAAAATGCAAATTACCTGACAAGTGATTACAACTAAATTGGTGAAAAAACTATCTTCGAACAAACCAGACTTTTCAATAAATCTGTCAAAAACCATGAACATATAAATAACATCAAGTTGATACTTAATTTACATATAGTACCACCATGTAGCATGAAACATCCTGACCTACTTGATGTAGTTGATACTGAATTGCTAAAATTTCTAACTAAAAACTAAGTACCCTGAAATGTAATGCCTCGGAGCTATTGTTAATCTGATTAGTAAACTTGGGTGAATACCTTGTATCCTGAATTTTACTGAATATCCTATGAGAAAATTTAAATTGACAAAGATTATAGTAACTTGTGTCAACATTCTTCTCAAGAGTCCACATTTTTTTAATAGCAGATCCATGAGGAATTCCAGAGTGAGACTGGTACCCATCCAACCTGTCCCATTCACATATGCCAGCTGTATATGCCTTCCTGAAGAGATGAGGAAGAAGTTAATAACATCAAGACACACTATACTATTTTAACAGTTTCTGTCAAATCAACCAGCGTGGACCCATGTTTTGTGATATCTCAGTAGCTTTTGAGAGACTTCACAACTAATTCTTTTAGACGTCTGAGGTCATTCTTTGCTTATACCTTAAAGTTCACAGTACCTGGAGCATACTGATCGACTGAGCAAATCAAGATACGCTTCAAGAGCTAAATCTTAGAAACATTACAGTATACTTTAAAATATAAAAAAAATAAAAAAATAAAAAAGACTGCAATTGAGGTGTTTTTATGACCTGAATATTACTTGGGCATTCAAGGGGATTTTAAATTACTTTTAAGCACATTTGTGCACAACAAATATATAAATGATGAACATTTATATAAAATGTCAACTTTAAGGTCAACTGAATTTCTCCTACATATGCAAACCTTGGTCTATTGCACAAGAAATGATTACGTCAAAGATAGAGGTTTGTATATTTTATTAGAACAAAAATATGATGAAACTGGATAAACTTTGAGTCTAACTATAATCAGAATTATGAATGCAGTTAATGTGAAAGTGTCCTTTGAAAAATAACTTTTAAATAACCTTACTATTCTTTCATTCACGTCACAACTGCAGGTTCAAAACATTCTAAAATGGGGCCAGTTCCTCTCCCTAAATAGCCATGTTGATATTACTTGATTTAACAATTCAGGAATAAAGTAAAGTATTTTTTAGTACTATAAATACCCCTGATTCCCCAATTTCCAACTCAAGTTTCATATACACTGATCATACTAAAACTTCAGTGTTAACCTTGCGGCTGATTTTGGTTCTAAGAAGTCAAGATAGTGTTTTTTTCAAAAATCACCAAAACAGAAAAAAAAAACTTTCTGATATGTAATTCATAAACTTACACCTTTCAATATTTCATTGGCTTACCCCTGTCCTGTGGTGCATTCATTCTTCTGTTTCAATAAATCCTCTCATTTCACCTCAAAAAGAAGGGGTCTCAATAAATCTACTGTAATTTCTTCAAACAATTAAGGATTATTTTCATTAACACTCAATACATTTATTCACTTTGTGAGTCTAATATAGTATGTACCACCAAAGAGCTAAGTTAGTGTGTTGGTTTCATGAACTGGAATTTGAATATGAGATTTAGGCCAACGGCCAAGCGCTGGGATCTTTGAAGTCATTCAGCACTGAAGGGAAAACTGAGAGTAAAGGAGGTTGCAAAGGTGCAATAGGAAAATCTATCAGTTGCACTATGAAACAATTGATAGGAGAGGGTGGAAAGTAAGACAGAAAAAAGAGAATATGAATGGAGGTATAGTAAAAGGAATGAGAGGTATTGCAACTAGGGGCCAAAGGGACGCTGCAAAGATCCTTAAGTAATGCCTACACTGCACCGTGTGAGGAGCACTGATAGCACTAACTCCCTACAGGGTGTTGATTTCATGGGACGCTTCTCAATTTCTAAAGCTACAATTATTATTGACATACTTCTTGATTTGCAACTCTAATTAACCGTAAGACATTTATTAATACAATTTAAAGAGTGGCTTCTAAATTATCTAATTTTGTGAGTTGAAAGGTACTCTGTGGCAAGGTGAGAAACAATATGAAGATTTTAAGCAGTCAGAACTGTTGTTCTACCAATGTCACCTCAAAATAGTAAGATTCTAAAAAGGACCCATCCCATAATAGTGCTGCTTTGCAGAGGTAGTAGCTCCCTGTTAGGTGGTTGGGTCTACTGGTTATGCCTTAGGAAAGATTAAAGCATTGCTCTGCAACAGACAGTTCCATCAATGATTATAACGGTCAAGTGTTCTTGGATTTTACTGAAACAGTAAAGTTCCTCGTTGGACGAGTCGTTTTCACGCTCGACTACCAATCCGGTGGTCCGAAGTTTGATTCTCGACTCGGCCAACGCAGAATCAGAATAATTTATTTCTGGTGATAGAAATTCATTTCTTGATACCTATAATGTGGTTCGGATCTCACAATAAGCCGTAGGTCCCGTTGCTAGGTGACCAATTGGTCACCTAGCCACGTCAAAATATCTAATCCTTCGGGCCAGACCCTAGGAGAGCTGTTAATCAGCTCAGTGGTCTGGTTAAACTAAGATATACTTAACTGAGACTGTAAAGAACTGACCGATGTTCCGATGGAACTTTTGAGTCGTATCAAATTGTCTTTGTAGACACTGAAAAATGACTGTTGGCCTTGAAGTAAACCCATGCCTGAAAAAAAAGTTACACCCATGCATGAAAAAAAAAAAAAAAAAAAAAAAAATCAAAAAAAAAAAAAAAAAAGATTATCTGAATGAAATATTTATGTTACCCTCACAATATATACCTAACCTGACTCATTTTCTTTAGCATCTATACCACTAAAGAGCTTTTAACCTAGTAGCCTATGCTAGTTTCTTGAATCTCAATTTATAAACTTAAGAAAACAATTCAGGACAAAGAGATTGTGTTTGTACTCACTGCCAACTATCCTATACCCTAAATTTCACCACTTATATGTAGGGCCTATGCATGGGGGGTGAAGAGTACCTACTTTCCCAGAGCCCAGCAGTCTGGGGTATTCTATAACAGCAGCTTATTTACTTTAACTTACCTTTTTAGAGAATAAACAAACTCAGAGGATGAAGGATGCTCAAGGGGACCATGCTTCCCTGACGATCAAATCAACTGAACAGGATGGCGGAAACCACATAGACATAGTCATGATCTTGTAATCAGTATAGCATGACAAAACTGTGCAATACATCACGGAAAAATGGGTAAACATCAGTAGAGTCAGTAGGTGGGATGGGGTGGTGTGGGGGGGGGGGTGTTATAGTAAGAGTTCAGGAGGTGTCCCAGTTTTTATGCTTGTAACAGAGCCTGAAAGAGTGATGCTTAGGCCCTGCTTATATGATTTAATTCCTAAATAAAATGAACTGGTTTCAGTACGTTGATTACTGGTTTGAGCTCAGGTTATGTCATACTTAGTACGTACTATTAAAACATTATAGTAAACTTAGCAATTTAACATAAAAATTGCATTATACAGCAATAAGTATACCAGATTAGCAACCCAAAATGTCGTATTTCACCCAATTAAGAAAAAGAGAAATTGGCAATTGAATCAGTTAAAACTGCAAAATATTCTTTAGTGTCATATGTCAAAATGGAGAAGTCAATTCAAGTTTCAAGATTGTGGCAGTTTAGGAACAGAATGATTGAAATTAATACTTCCATCCATGCTAATAGTTCATGATTTCAAACTCTTTGCACATGGATCAATGTAACTCCAGCTCTCCGTAACACTGCCGTAGTACAATACAGAGTTGAAGGCCCTTTTCATTCATAAACATCAGTTCTCACCATCGTTCCCTGTAAAACATGAAAATAATGTCAGCATCTTCTTAAACATCTGCTGATAACCTCTTAAAATTACATGTAACTTAACCTAAGTAGCTTTAATTACATTTATCTAAACCAAGTTAATGTATTTAGTGCTCCAAGGTAATATGTCTGTACAAAGCAGGAAATCCTGATTGTAAATTGCAACGTATCTTTTATCATGAATTTCAACTCCCAAATATGCTTAGTATCAGAGGCCCTTGGGGACATATGCAAAAAAAAAAAAAAAAAAGAGAAAGTTTAAATTTCTCAAATTTTCTCTACTGTACCGCATTATCTACTCCCTTTCCTATATTGTTCAGTCTAAAAGTTTATTTATTGATAAACAATATCTCCGTGTGGAGGCCTGCTGCTGAATTATACCAATTTATGCCATTTATTAGGCCTTTCCTTCTTCTACACCAAAGCACCCAAAAAAAATGGTTCCTTATGATTCTTGAACCTGAATTTACTTTACCTTAAATCACTAAGTTTTATTGCCTAAAACTTAACCTGTACGTTGTCTCCGGTCACCAAATGTAGGTTATAAGCATCATATTAGGTTGCACAGAACGTGACTAACTGAAAAAAAAACCACCTCTATAAAAAAAAAAACCGTCGAATAAACAATGCAGTAACCTTGTAATGAATAAATAAAATATTACATTAATATCTAGCAAAAGTAGAATGATTATACGTTATAACATAAACTTACGAAATCCTAACGGCTTTTGTTGTATATTCCAGGAGGCTGAGAACGAGCCCTGAAAACAAATCATCAAAACAAACGAAAATAAACGCATAAAATTTAAACTATTATATACACACAGAAAACAATTCATCTTTAGAGCATTAGTATACTATTAATGGTTACATAACGAATCTGTACCATTTATATGGTCAATGGTTACATAACTTTTCTGTACCCGATTTTGGGCGTGGTGTCAGTGCTGCTACAGACATCTGTTGGTAGTTAAAGTAACTGTAAAACAGAAAATTACAGTAATTAACCATTAGTTTCGTTTACAATCGATGTTTAACCTTCAATTTTACGCCATATTGAAGAATTTTATCAAAATTATATCATTTAAATAAATAAATGAGTTTATTTCCTTTATTAAAGATTTTATGACAACTAGATGGCAATTTTTATAATACCCGTTTTTAGGCTTACAAATTTGTTTGCATATAGAAATATGTTTGTCAGTGCGAAGAATTAAATTTAAAAATTATTTCTTAATCATTTTAGTATTAATAAGTCAAAATGGTAAGAAAGTAGTTTGAATTAAGGGAGAAATTACATAAATTGTAAAGATTTCATAATGCAATACGTGGCACCAAAAAAACGAAAAAAAAAAAAAAAAAAAAAAAAAAAAAAGGCCTTTAAAATACGACCCTCAAATATATATGTCTTCTCCCATAAAAAAATTCACTTAAGCAATATGTCCCCGGTATACCTTCCTACAAGCAATTCCTTTCTAAATATACAGAACTTTCTACCTTCAACACTCACACCACCTGTGTATCTAGGACTGTAATATAAAATTTAGGCCTAAGGCCAAGCACCTAGACCAATGAGGTCATTCAATTCTGATCGAACTGGGGTTTGAAACTTGAAAGGTGTTAACAGGAGGAGAATCTTTTTGCAGTTGCAATTGGAAACATAGGAGAAGGTGGCTAGGAAGATGGAAGAAAGAGAACACGAACGGGGGTACAGTAAGAGGAACTGAAAGGTGTTGCAGTTGCTGGGTGGGGGGGCTTAGGAGGGGACGTTGCAAAGAACCTCCAAGTGATGACGGAACTTCCCCCAACCACCCACTTAAAGGAATTTCTATAATTGAGCGAATAGCAGTGAATTTAGAAGTGTCTGAAAGCTGATGGAACCTACACAATTTCAAAATGGAAACTCAGCAGCTTCCGAAGGAAAATAATTTGTGATTCTAACACCTGTTACTGTTGTTCTGGAGCACAACAGCAGCGAGGCAACAGAACAACAAGCAACAAGGACGCCGTACAAAGCCAGTTATACAAATCCGACCCACATCACCGTGAATCTTACAGCACACAGTAGGTCGTTGTCTGTGCCCTCAAAAGGAGTTGGCACCGTGCCATCCTCGCTGACAACCCAACAGTGGCCAAACAGACCTCTTGGTATCAAGTGGTGCCTGCCCCCTAGGAAGAGGTCCGGTTCGTGTTCGATAAGATTTTTCGGTGTTCGCCAATTACGTAGCTCTGTGAGTAGGTATTTATTATTTATTATTATTATTATTATTATTATTATTATTATTATTATTATTATTATTATTATTATTTGCGGTTTAGTTTTTGTTAAGGATTAAAATGGGTTAACATTTACAATATATATCTATATATAGAAAACACCCTGCTCCACCGAAATATAGTCAAATTAGCTTTAAACCAGAGTGTTTGAATGGGGCCGGGCCTTTCATACTTGAGACGTATCCTGTTTTAACAGAAGAATTCTTTACTTTTATATACATAACATACATATATATATATATATATATATATATATATATATATATATATATATAGATATATATATATATATAATAATATATATATCTATATGACGGGCCCTAAAAACACTGCAACTTTTAAATCAAACCATTAGAAAGCGAATCAATATGAATTATTATTTTTTTCGTTTACTCTTTCAAAACTCCAAGTATATATTTCAGGCCTCCTTCCTGTCCATTCGCAATTTCTTCTTGGCAAATCGAGAGAGAGAGAGAGAGAGAGAGAATTTCTTGGACGATATCTGAATAACATCCTGTTTACACATTCTGTTATGTGGGGTTCATACAAACAAGAACTGGATATTCGCTCTCTCTCTCTCTCTCTCTATCTATCTATTTCTACGGTCGCATTAATAAGTCTTATTCGTTACATATAAAAATTAAATCATTATTGGTTTGTTTTTGTAACAGATTTTCTAGGATTTACACAATGTTATATATATATATATATATATATATATACGTATATATATAAATATATATATATATATATATATATATATATATATATATATATATATATATATATATATATATATATATATATATATATATATATATATATATATATATACATATAATATATAAAATATATAGAAATATATATGTATATCTATATATATATATATATATATATATATATATATATATATATATATATATATATATATTACTATATATATATATATATATATATATATATATATATATTATATATATATATATATATATATATATATATATAAATATATATATAAATATATACTATACATATATACTATATATATATATATATATATATACTATATATATCCAGATAAAGGACTGACTTCTGTATCAAAACATCGAATTATCATTGACAAACAGACCTGTAAGACCTAATGCTGTTGGTAATGGGTCACAGTGTAGCATGAATCACACCAGACTGAGTAGAAACGACCTTTAAGGAGTCATCTTTTCTATAATGATTGGTATAAATGATGTAGCCTCCCAGAGGAAGTTGTGCGACTGGAAGTTCTCCAAACGTTCAGGCGAAGTTGCAATGCATTACTGCGCTGATATAATCCTCCTTATTTTCATTTTTCATAAGTCTGTTAATTCATACGTTCTTCTAATAGGTGATCTCCTCCTTCTGTCATTCCCATTACCTTCTGTTACTTCTTTAGAATGAACACCATAATATTCTTTGGAAGCTTCAAGAATTTCAAGTCAATGGCCCCTTTGGTGGGCTTGTTCCATATGAATAGGGTTCTTCATCTTCTGAATAATAATAATACACAAAGCAAGCGAATGTCCGGCACTTGCACAGAACCATACAAAAAAGAGGTTGATTCAGTGGCAAAAGCCCTCCACTGGAGCCTGTGCAGAAACTCCAGCTACCTTGCAGTAATAAGTGGTACGAACACCAACCTGAGGAGTGATAGAAAACAATCAGGCAAAGATCCTCTGGGACTATGGTATCAGATCAGGATATAGGGTGATACGTGCAAATAGACCAGACGTGACGTTGATTGACAAAATCAAGAAGAAAGTATCACTCATCGATGTCGCAATACCATGGGACACCAGAGTTGAAGAGAAAGAAAGGGAAAAGATTGATAAGTATCAGGACCTGAAAATAGAAATAAGAAGGATATGGGATATGCCAGTGGAAATTGTACCCATCATCATAGGGACACTAGGAGGCACGATCCCTAGATCCCTGAAAAGGAACCTGGAAAAACTATAGAGACCGAAGTAGCACCAGGACTCACGCAGAAGAGTGCGCTACTAGAAACAGCGCACATAGTGAGAGAAGTGATGGACTCCTAAGGAGGCAAGATACAACCAGGAACCCCACACTATCAATACCACCCAGTCGAATAAGATGACTAAAAGAGACCATAATAATAATAATAAAAAAAATAATAATACAAAAACACCAGCTTCCCTTTCAATGCATCAAACTAACAACCTTTTCCAAAACTCATGCTTAAACTTTAGGTATGATGTATTGATTGATTTATGGCTACCAAACTTGGCGTCACGACAATTTTGGAATCGCAGTTGAGTGAACAAATCTGTGAGAATACAAGCTATAGCAGTTGTCTTGGTCGTAACAAAAACTCAACACCTGAAAATGTCTATACCACGTTTCCTTTCTCTCAAAACATCCACTGACGACGAGAGACATTTATTGATGTTTGTTTATTTGTATGGTGTATTTACATTGCATGGAACCAGTGGTTATTCAGTAACGGGACCAACGGCTTTACACGACTTCCGAACCAAGTATGGAGTGAACTTCTATCACCAGAAATACACATCTCTGACCCCTCTATGGAATGCCCGAGAACTGAACTCGCGGCCACCGAGGTGGCAAGCCAAGACCAAACCGACCACGCCACTGAGGCGCTTAAATGATTTGTTGAGTGAAATTAACCAAAACTAAGTATTTAATGAGTGAAATGAACTAAAACTGAGCCCTCAAAAATGAAAACCAATCTTCCTGTCTTTCAGAACATCCACCGGAGATGAGAGGCATCACGCCTCTTACGGGCGTCTGCCTGTGGACAACGTTCGTAATCCTCGGCGTTTCACTGACGGGCGTTTCCTCTCAGAGGGGAAGTTCTTGGGACTCCTGCCGTGGCGTCGTTTGCAACGAGGTGCAGAGGCAAGCAGAGGGCCTCACCAGACTCAAACTGCTGAGGAATTACGTTGTCCAGACGGTAAGCATTTGGTAGAACTGAAGACTGCTATCACGTGCCCCTCTTGTTTGGTAACTACCAGTTTAGGTGCAAAATGGTCGCTGCGTTTAATTCTAGCTCCTTAGGGGACGAACATAAAAACAAAAATTAGATAATAAATAACACATAAACAAAGGGCAGTAAATTATTCAGGTCGGTAACTGGTGTTAGCCTCCAACTTTGTCTGATGCCTGGGTAGATTACCCTTGGAACAATCTAAAGAGATCTCAGTCTGTTAATACTATTAATGCTATTTATATCATCATTATCATTATTCTATCAAATGTAAAACAGGGGTTTGCTAAATATGGGTTGGCTTCCCCCCACCCCCCACCCCCACCCACCCCACGTAAACATCCCTTTTAGTGTGGTTGCGGGCTATCCGGAATGCTTCACCAAGTTTGAACCTAACATTATTCTCATCATCGGTTAATAAAAAGCTAAAAGGCCACTGTAGGAAATCAAGTTTAAGTGAATAAACATAAAAACAGGATACCTACCTTCACTAAGGTCCTCTTCCGCTGAAGAGGAACCTCAGGTAAGGAAGAAAGCTCATGATTTCTTTAAGCTTATTCACATAAACTTGGTTTTCTACTCTGGTTTATTTAACGTTCAAGATAGACATGAAGAATGTGCTTTTAATATTATTATTACTATTATTCATAGATGCAGCTCATGGACAGCTTGGTGACTTCCCTGGACGAAGAACTGGTCAAGACAGGTCAGGGTCTTTCCCTGTTCGTTGGTCCACACTGCGAGACTGCACATACCTTACTCCAGCACATCACAACGGTAAGGCCGGATGAACCTCGAACGGGTGAATGTGGTCGACTTAAAACAGCAAATAGGAGGATTCCAGAATATATAGAATAGAATGTAGAATTTAGGCCAAGAGCTCGAACCTATTATGAAGTCGTTCAGTGATGAACAGGAAACCGAGAGCGAAAGGTTTGAAAGGTGTAACAGGAAAGAAACCTCAAAGCAGTTGCACTGTGAATCAATTGTTAGCAGAGGGTTGAGAAAGGTGAGATGGAAAAGAATAAGAATGGAAGTACAGTAAAAGGAATGAAAGAGGTTGCAACTAGGGGCCCCTAGGAAGGGACGCTGCAATGACCCTACAGGGCACCACATGTGAGGTGCGCTGATGGCACTCCCGCTTGACGGATTTGAAATGTGGATGGCTAGACAGCAAATGGATGATTCAGCGGATGCAGATGAATGCGTCAACTATGGATGGATTATTGTGTATAAAAAAATTGACTGGATGACTCATTATCAAGTGGATGAGCATAAATGAATGGACATCGTGTGGATGAATACTGGCGAATAATAAATTGCATACAGATGATCAAGGATAAACGAAGTCGGGCGGATGAATAACGATCAAGCGGATGAAGATTTGTGTATGAACATTAGGCTGATGAATAAAGATGGTTAAACTCCATATTAATGAACATGGATGAAAACCACCAAGTGAAAGAAAAATGGCAGTTGAGTGGACGAATATGAAGAAATAGATGGATCGCAATACGTACCAAAGCCCCCAACCCCGCCACAAATAGCTAAAATCCTATTTTGGTCGATCAGATAAAATATCCATCTAAAAACGCTCATACCCAAGTGTTAATAGTTTTATCACTAAATATACATTAGTCAGTAATTACAGTACAGTAATTAGTGAATATTATTCTGTGAAAAATATCATGAATAGGCGAAATTTTTTGGAATAATGTGTATACAGGCAGTCCTTGGGTTATGGTGAAGGTTCCGTACCAGTCAGGGAGTTGTAAGCCGGAAACTGCCTTAACCCGAATCATCATAATTATAATGTGAATAAATAGCAACAGCGATGTAAGTCCAGGTTACAGTGCTGTAAAGCAGGTTAACAGCGCCATGAGGCAAGTGTCTTAAGTCCGGAACGACTTAACCTGAACCTGATGTAACCCAGGAACTGCCTGTATACGTTCCACAGAGAGCTAGCGGTTTGTGTACTCTCCTATCAATCTGCTACCTCAAGTTCGCTCCCCACTGCTGCCAATGCGGAATTAGAAGAATTTATTTCTGACGATTAGAAATTCATTCCTTGATATAATGTGGTTTGGATCCCACAATAAGCTATAGGTCCCATTGTTTAGTACCCAATTGGTTCCTAGCCACGTAAAAAAAATCTAAAATAGCATTGAAACAAATGTTATGAGAGGGCAGAAAGTAAGACGGAAGACACAGAGTATGAACAGAGGTATAGTAAAATGGACAAAGAGGGTTGCAGCTAAGGGCTGAAGAGACGCTGCAAAGAACCTTAAGTAATGCCCGCAGAGCATTGCACAAGATGCACTGACAGAATTATCCCCCTACGGAGAATGGCTCGAGTAGTCTTAAAACTTAGATTCGATTAAGTTATGTTCAGCCTTAAGGATGTCTAATTTCGTTTTAAAAAAAACTAAAACTAATTATTTTCATACTTTTGACAAAAAGAATCATTACATATTTTCAATTTCTGTAACCGTGAGAATCATTACTCCCATAATAGTCCTGGGAACATTGTTAATAGTCCTTATTTGATTAAGTATTCAATTTGTTTGTTATCCATTCATGCATTTATTCACACAATTATTAATCTATTCATTTATTATTTATATGTTTGTTTTATCTATTTTCAGATCAACGTCAGCGCAGATACATTCAATGCCGCCAAAGTTCGGGAAGATCTGGACACCAGCGAATCAAGGTGGCCTCCCACTCAGTCGTCTCAGGTAAACGAACGATAAAAAGGAGTGTCAACTATGCAGCTTTTGTTTTGGATTATGACATATATATATATATATATTATAGATAATATATATATATATATCTATATATATATCAGGCAGTCCCCGGGTTACGACAGTCCTCCGGTCTTACGACGTTCCGAGGGTTATTACGACGCTTTTCAATTATATTTCCATATGCAGCAAAATTATTTTTCCCAGGGTTTAACAACGCATGTTCCCATGGGTTATCGAAACGCCTAAACAACCCTGATCCTGGCAGCATGAAATAAGAAACGAAACACCAAAAAATAATGGCAAAATAAATCACATATTTAAAAGTTTTAATTTATGAAAAATGTCAATAAGAATGCAGTTTACAATAGTTTTCAATGGGCATTACCAAAGCCAAAGCATTAAAAGTAAAGGGTTTTTTCTTAAGGATTTTTTAGGAACGATGTTTCGGCTTACGCGAACGATTTCTTTTTTCCGGGCGTTACGACGCGTCTCAAGAACGGACCCCCGTCCCGGGGGTAACCCAGGGACTCCTGTATAGTAATAATATATAATATATAATATTATAATAATTATATATAATTTACATATATTATATTATATTATATATATATATAATAATATATATAAAGTAATAATATAATAATATTATAATATATATAATATTATATTATTAATATATAATTATATATTATATTTACTTATATTATGTATTATATATATAATATTATATATATATATATGATATATATATATATATATATATATATATATATATATATATATATATATATGTCATATCTCATTACCGTGAGTCATATACATACATCGAGCTATAATGTCCTCTATTATCTAATTCGCTTTACCTTGGAATTAATATATTTTCATATATGTTATCCGAAGGGGAAGTTTTTAGTCGATAAGAGATTTGTCAGCTCACGGGCGCGAACCATCCAACCCAACAAATCCAGGACGCACAGAGAAGCTTTAAACCACACCACCACCACATGAGGCCATAAGTTTATGCCGCCTCTCAACTACAAATACCTGTTGCTCTCAGTTGTTCGTTGTTTTGGAGTCGGCATCAACCCACCTCGACCTCAGTATATTTTTGTATATATATAGTATATATATATATATATATATATTATATATATATATATATATATATATATATATTAAGTAATCCCTCGATTATACGGGTCATCATTATCTGGGACTCGTCATTAACTGAACACAACTGGACCCCAGGGACCAAAGCCCAAAGATATATGATCCATATATAAAATTTTTTTTTTTTTTTTTAAAAAGGCTGGCATGCCACGCTGCCTCAGGAGAACGTTAGTAACTGCTTACACTCATAAACAGATTGAGAAAGGGTTTTAGGGGGACAGTTGTCAGATGGTTGGACACCATGGGAGAGGTTGGGAGGGCAGTAAGAGTGTATGGAACTCTGAGAAGGGATTGTTTTGGAAGGTGGGTGGCGCTGGGGAGCAGTTTCTCCAGAAGGGAAGTGGTGGGGATGCAGAGGTGGATAGGTGAAGAGGGCTAGGCAGACTTCGCGGAGCTTGTTTGGTTTTGTGATTTTGTTTATGACACAGTAATTCATATTTCATCAAAGGTTATGTACAGTACTGGAAATGAGAGACACAGAGACCAATAACTAAGGCATGTTTAAATTGAAAGCTACGTACATTAACCCTCACACTCCACTTTTTTATTTATATTTCATGCTACAGAACTCTCACTTACACTATATTTTTACTGTATTCTGCACTTACTCATTCAATGGTGTCTATGAACTTCCTGGAGCTTGTTTAGTTTCATGTTTTAAAGTTTATGATACAGCAATTCATATTTTATTAAAGGATATGGACTGTACACTGCTAAGATAGAGTAGAGAGAGAGAAACACTAAGGTATATTTACATTAGACTAAGTTTTTCAAACGTCCAGTCATTATAAGCTGGAAGAGCAGCGCACACGGGTAAAGAAAGAGTGAACATTATTTTCATAGTGTTATTAGAATCTTTTTATAAATTTGTTTGTGTAAAATACTATACTGTGTTGCATACGAGAGCAAAAAGTTTACTTTTTGTGTGAAAAAGACAATGTATTTTGAGGTGTTTGGTGCAAATGAAAAAAATTGTGTAGCCTACTGAATTATATGTCACGTGCGAGAGGAAAAGAAGGGAGTAGATAACTGCTTTTCGCACTAGGTTTTCAGTTTAAGTTATAATGTTTATTGTTTATTCGCATAGTCAGTGTTTACAGCTAGGCAGCATTGATAGGGTAAGGTGAGGAAGAGTACCTTGCGCCATTACCCAGATTTTGTCGTTATCCGACAGGGCCTCGGCTCTATCAATCCAGATAATTGAAGGATTACTTGTTTATATAAACATGAAATGTGTTTTGTGAAATTTGGGATTCAATTCCGGACTCTCACTTGCAGGTTGATTTGTCCCAACACCATGAGGACGTTTGGCCAAATGTGATTGAGGCATCATCCGACGGAGGAGGGTCAGTACTATAAGCATTGGTTTCTCTCTCTCTCTCTCTCTCTCTCTCTCAAACGATCGATCAACTACCCAATGACCTGTCTTTAAAATTCTTTGTAGTCAGTTTACGATCAACATACGGAGCAAGAATCCATGAAACTCTTTAGATTTCTGCAGTCTTAACAGAAATGTGCGTTAAATCATCTCAGTTTAATCTCTGTTTTGTTACAATTTAAGATTGGGCAAAACTGAAGTCATTTACGGTTAGTTATGAAGACAATAGCAAGAGGATACAGATACGAGTAACTTCGCTGTTACTTCTGATAGTGTGTACTTGCTGTGTTTTCTTGAAGGTGGAAATATGCTAGATGCAGTGCACTTATGATATCTCTATAGGGAAAAGATTTGATCTTATGTTATATTATGTGAAATGTAGCATCTTACAATTTTATGACATAGCATCTGTTCTTTCCAACAGATCAGGCTTCTCTGGGGTGGATGACAGTCAGTACGTTGTGCCAAGTTACCCAGGAGGTCAAGGAAAAGGAAGTGGGGGCTCCGGGTCTGATGGCTCAGGTGGGGCCTTTGGAGGGGGTCACTCTGGATCAGGAGGTTCAAGTGGTGGTTTCGGAGGAGGTCACGCTGGATCTGCAGGTTCAAGTAGTGGTTTTGGAGGCAGTCACTCTGGATCTGCAGGTTCAAGTAGTGGTTTCGGAGGAGGTCACGCTGGATCTGCAGGTTCAAGTGGTGGTTTTGGAGGCAGTCACTCTGGATCCACAGGCTCAAGTGGTGGTTTTGGAGGAGGTCACACTGGATCAGCAGGTTCAAGTGGTGGTTTCGGAGGCGGTCACGCTGGATCAGCAGGTTCAAGTGGTAGTTTTGGAGGGGGTCACACTGGATCTACTAGTTCCAGTGGTGGTTTTGGAGGCAGTCACTCTGGATCAGCAGGTTCAAGTGGTGGTTTCGGAGGCAGTCACACAGGATCTGCTGTTTCAACTGGTGGTTTTGGAGGCAGTCACACTGGATCTGCAGGTTCAAGTGGTGGTTTTGGAGGTGGTCTTGCTGGATCAGCAGGTTCACGTGGCCAGGGTCATGGGTCAGGTGAATCAGGAGGAAAAGGTAAAGGTCCTTGGGCTGGAGGCAAAAAGCCAGGTGGTGGGAAAGACTTTGCTGGTGCTGGTTGCCGGGGCGTCGATAAAGGGACGCCCCACTGGGTACCAGGACTGGACGAGTGGTGCAGAATCAACTGTGCCGCAGGATTTTGTCCTGCTGAGAAATGTGTTTGTTAGTATTGATACATCTTCTGTTTCATCTATCGGAGCTTCCGCTATCAAGCAGGTTCGTTTGTTCCCTTTATCGGAGCTTCAGTTCTGAACTGACTTTTTTTGTTATTGCTGTCTTTTGAGGGCCACAGACCGATTATTACAGAAAGCCCATAATTGAAAACTAAATTTATATATAACATTATATAGTTGTTATGCTGTATTCATTATTTTCTTCTTTTCACTGGCGCAGCTTAGGTTACAAGATACATATATTTGGATAAGAAGGCTTGATTAGGCTAGTACTCTGACACTTCTTTGGTGATAACTTTTATCATCAATATTTGGTTGCAGTATGGGGAGTCCACTTTGTCCTGTGTTAGCAAACTTATATATGGAGTATTTCGATAGACTCTATCAAACCTGCAGATATGATTAGGCTTCGTTATGTAGACGACATCTTAACATATTAGAAAAGCGAGTGGGGCAATTTTGATGTCTTTCTACAAAAATTATATTCCTTGGTCCTGAGCATAAAATTTAAAGTAGAATGGGGAAACAATATCCCCTTTTTAGATGTCTTAATCGCCAGAACTAATAACAACTACAAATTTACTATCTTCAGGAAAACGACAGTTTCACTTTCATACATACATTCTTACAGCTATCATGACATTTCAGTTAAACTCAGCATAGCAACTAACTTAATTCTTAGAGCCCTGAGAATTAGCTCCCCAGATTTTCTTAACAAAGCACTTGAAACAATCAGAAATCAACTTATCTTGTTGAAATACCCCAAGCACTTAATAGAAAAAGCCATACATAAAGTAAAGAGCATTTTTTACAAATCCACAGAAAACAAAGAAAAGGAAAAATACACACACAAACTCATAATCCCTCACGTAGATAATTTACGAGAGATCACACAATCCTTAGGCCAGCCAAAACCTTTCATCTTCACTTATCCGAATACATTAGGGAAATCCTTAATTAACGTTCAGCAGAAACCAGTTTCTAAAGACATAGGATTTAATGAAATCCCCTGTGGGGATTGTGATAAGTTATACTATGGTTTCGCAGGAAAATCTCTCTCGCAAAGATTAACTCAACATAAGCACTCAGTTAGATATGGACAACACAGTTCAGCAATTTTCCATCATATAAATAACACGAACCATACCATGGATTGGAACTCATCCCGAATTTTATACAAGAGCAGCTGTAAATACAAATGTCAGATGATAGAATCTTCACTGATAAAACAACATTATAATAGGATCAACCTTTCCAATGAAGCCTGAGACTCTGACCAGATAGACAATATCTTCCTTAAGGCAACAATGAAGCGGATTAAGACAATTAACAGAACCAACGTCAGCTTGGCGGTGACCCTACGCATCACCTAAGGGCATATCTCCCAATATATATTTCGCCAATGTAACTTCTGTCATTCACTATACATGATAAGGGTGGGAGTCAGTCCACCGAAATACAGTCCTTAGCTTTAAATCAGTGTTTTAATGGGCCTTTTATATATGTTGCTCCGTACAACATCTTCTGTAAGCAATGTACATGTTCATGTGACTTCAGAATAAATTAATAAAACATGGATTACGCTCCGCGTCCAAATCTTAATTTCCAAAATGGTGGTGGGGGGCTTGACTTGGTCTACCTTAATTATGAAAATTCTTCCTGACACAGAAACCTAGAAAGGCATTTCTTCCAGTAACAGTCCTGGCCCTGCAAAAAGTAGGTGATGTTAGATTTCACTACAGTTTACTCCCCATAGGAGGGTAGTGCCGTCAGCGCACCTCATTAGGTGCAATGTAGGCATTACTTGAGGTTCTCTGCGGCGTCCCTTCGCCCCTAGCTGCAACTACTTTCATTCCTTTTACAGTGGACCCCCCGTATTCGTGTTCTCCAGATTTGCGGACTCACACATTCGCGGATTTCTCTCGGGAACGTTTCCCTGCATTATTCGCGGAAAATTCGCGCATTCGCGGTATTTTTCTATGATAAATATCCACAAATTCCTGGTTTTTTTTGATGAATTTCATCATAAAATGCACTTTTTGAGATAAAACTATTAAAAAAACCATGTAGGAAAATTTTTAGTGGGTTTTTCTTGAGTTTTAACTAACAAAATAGGCTGTTTTTAGCATTTTTATAAGGGTTCCAAACATTCGCGGGTTCTAACTATTCACGGGGGGGTCTGGTACGCATCCCCTGCGAATACGAGGGGACCACTGTACTGTACTTCCATTCATATTCTCTTTCTTCCATCTTACTCTCCACCCTCTCCTAACAATTATTTCACAGCGCAACTGCATTGAGGTTTTCCTCCTGTAACACCTTTCAAACCTTCTACTGTCGATTTCCGTTTCAGCGCTGAATGGCCTCATAGGTCCCAGTGCTTGGCATAAAGCCAAAAATCTATATAAATCAAATCAAACTACAATTTACTGTTTCAGGAAATACTAAAAACATGTAATACCCCATTTTACAAGTAAAACGTTGCCCAAAATACATAAATAAATATAAATATATGTGTGTGTTTTGGAGAGCTTTGTAACATTATCAAAGACGAAAGAGACATAACAGTATGTTATATGTGACCCAAAATATAAACACTATAAAGACTAAGCTAAAAGTGGTAGCCATGTGAAAAAAAAAATATTGCAAAACATTAACAATATCAAGGCATTCTATTCAGTGGAAGCTTGTGTAGTAAGAAAGTGAAGTTATATCATTGTAAATAAACATAATGATAATCTTTGTTATTCTATCTTCATTAAACACTACTGAACATCCATATAATGACAAATTCCTGGTTACCATTGGGAAGAAATCACTTTGGGCTTATAGCTTCCTTCTGACACTAGCAGTCATCAAAAAATTTACATAGCATGAAAATGCCCCTCAATGTGGTAGACTGCATAGCCAGGTAAAATGCAGAGTAAGACATCAAAACTTACTTTGAAGTTGGGGGTGGGTGGGGGCGGGCGGGAGAGAGTTTAGGAGAAACTGGGGTAATGCCCCTTAGGCCAGGTTAGGACACAGCAGCTAAGGTTAGGTTACATGAATGTAAATCTGGTCAAGTCATATTCCCTGATTCTGAAACACCTACTAGGCATACAGTAGTAGCCTGACCCCTCAACTCTGCATTCATTCCACATATCCCACTGCAGAATGATGCATCTACAACGGTTCTGAAGTAATACCTGGAAATGTAGCATGGACAGTTGCAATGATGCATCCTAACCTAAATGACTGAAACAAGGGCGCCCCCCCATCCCCAAATCAAATTTCTCCTTCCAACCTAACCTAACCTAGATAATCATACAGACTATTGCAATGCTAAAAATAGTTGCATACACTGCTTGCATTGCATATAATTACAATATTTCTTACTTTAAGTCTGGGGATCAAAGCCTAGTCTGGTATAATTTACCAGAAATGAAATTTGCTCTACAGGTGTAGGCTAGTACAGTAATCTCTCGATTACCCAATGCACATTAGCTGGCTTGTCATTATCCAGACACAACCGGACCACAGGTATATACAGTATATAATAATGTCAAAGATATGAAAAAAAAACTTTTCTTCAATGGTTGGCAATGCTGCGCAGGCTAAGCAGAGACTGAGAAAGGTTTTTGGGTGTGTAGGAGGCCTATGTAGGGGGGAGGGGATTGGAAGAATAAGTGCTATAGGAGAAGAGGGATACAAAGGATTGGTTTGCAAAATAACATTTGTCCACTAATATGAATGACTAATTACCACTTGGACACATTGCCCCCAACTCTAAGTCCTGGTGAAAAAATTTTGTTTTTTTAATCATTCATAAATAATTTTGGTATTTCTATTGCAAAATTAATGTTGCATCATTTGTAATAATATCTGAAAATAAAGCAGTATTCAAATCTTAAGTTTAGTGGTAAGTACAACTTTCCTGAGGGGATAAAGACTGGGTGATATGGAAAAGTGGCCCTCTGATCAATTTTCTGCGGGAGCTACTGAGTACCATAATGAAAAATTTTCTTACAAACTATTCAAAATTTACATAAACTCTTGAAAGCAAGAACTGAAACCCCTACACAATAAAAAAAAATCATAAGTAACTTTTCTTATTTTTGGGAGAACAGAAACCTTATATATATAGCAACTGAGATGACAGCTTTGAGTGATGCCCAATATACCTTATCATTTGTGGCGTGTCTGATCTCTGTGCTTCAGAGCTTCAAAAAGCAACAATTACAGACATGAATTTAAAAACAGCCATTGCAGCTTGTCCAAAAAAAAAGTGGGCCTTTGAAGTACTATTTTTACAGTTGCTTTTTGTTGACGACTTTGAAATCAGAACTTCAATTTAATATCAATAGACCTGTAAAAGAAATTGAGTGATTAATTACCCTAAGAAATGGGTTAAATTTTATTATGTGCACATCACATATAGTATATATAAATAAGGAACTTGATTTAACTTCACTTTCATACAGTGCTATGGTTAAGAGATTAATCCCAGGATGAACATTTATATAAAAGAAGGGCAATAAAAGTAAACTGCATTTTTTTTTTCCATATGTAAACCTCTGTGCTTTGCACAGGAGTATTCATTGGTTCAAGAAATACTTTTGCAAAAGATAAGAGGTTCGTATATAATTTTTCTGACGTTCATTTTCTTAGCAAATGACCTAACCTAACCTAACCCAAACTCAGGTACCAGGACCTCATCTTGGTGTATGACGTTAGGCTAGTTTTAAAAAATTCAAGGACCTCACCTTCATCAGAATGAGAACCATTAGTGGAATTTAATTTTGTTTTATTAAGACCATTTTGTGCTTCCTCTCATCCAAAAATCCCAACTTTGCCCCCCCCCCCCGCCCCCCCCCCCCCCCCCATACATATTAAAGCAAAGGAAAGAGTTATTTTCAATTCCAAAATGAAATAATAGGTTGTTTTCACTTCAAAATGAAATAATAGGTTGTTTTCACTTAAAAATAAAATAATGGTTGGTGTAAAGATTGAAAATATTCCATCAGCGTAATCAGAATGAGAACCATCAATAAGATTAATGTCATTTTATTTCGATCATTTTGTGCTTTCCACGTACCCGCCCTCCCCGAGTCCCTCCCCCCATTCAAAAAATGTCTGGTTTCCATTTGGGTAACCCTAATTCTCATTAAAACTGGATGGAAGAGGTTATTTTTAAGTCCAAAATGCAATAATTGTTCAAAATAACAATATCTCGAGTGGTGTAAGAACCTTGACTAATGAGGATGGAATAATTCCTGCGAAGACATTTATTAATATAATAGGTTATTGCCAAAGGCAGGCTACCATTTAATAATATACAATTTTATTAATAAATTTAGTGGGCAACGGGGCAATTCAAGCAGCATGAAACTTTATTGTGCAATCAACTTAATACTTTAATGAGTGAACTTGCGTTGGCTCGTCAGCGAAAACAATCAACCTATGTTACTGAACAGGTCTTGCCTTCAAGTCTCTAAACTTCATTGTAACGCTAAATTTACCGCTTAAATCTAATTAGTAAACTCATCGATGAACTTATAAATTACCTGCAAGAGACTGACCATCAGTATTATCAAGATAAGTTTGTTATTTACGCCCACAAAAATTATTTTTTCACGTAAACACAGTCAGTCATGTCTAGAGAAGTCACGTCACGTGAGCCAGGTCTACTATCCCGATGTATTTGAACGCTATTTCAAACCATTTCTCGATAGTTTTATTAAATTTTAGGGATGTTGTTAAAAATTTTGATGGTATAAGAAACTTTCACAAATATCCTAGAAGATAATTGTCATATTTTATTTAATTAGGTTATAGCTTCAATTACATACAAGGTTGCATAGAACGAGACTACGTGGGAAATTCCAAGTCTCTTTTACAAACAACCAAATATGGTTGAATAAACAATGAATGAATGAAAATATGTTAAACAAATATTTAACAAAAGTAATGTTAAACTTTATCCTAAACTTAAGCAGTCATCTTGTACGGCTTATATGTTTATTGCTTATTTGGGAGAATCACACGAACGTAAAACAAAAGCCGTCAATCAAAACATACCGAAATAATCATATATAAAATTCTAGCTGTACGACAGTTTTTTTTTAAAACCATATGTAAAGTATTAATATATCTCTTGCTTCGAAGGTGGGTCTAAAAGCTATCAACTCAAACCAGTCATCAGATTCCATTCATTCATTTTGCAAAGAATCTGCAAGATTTTAGTTTTGAAGTTTTGGAACCTGACTTGTATTGTTTAATCCAGCAGCTTTCGAAAGGACAGAAGTTCCTAGTAGTAATAATCTTAATAATGATAAATCAGTGCTAATTATTATTATTATTATTATTATTATTATTCTATTAATTATTATATATTATTATTATTATTATTATTATTATTATTATTATTCAGAATGTGACCGCTTTCGTATGGAACAAGCCCACCAAACGCGCCACTGATTTGAAATTCAAGTTTCCAAAGAATAATTATGGTGTACATTCGAAAGAAGTAACAAAAGGTAATGATAAAATAACAGTAACATCTCACTTATTGTAAAATAAAATAAAGAAATAATTAATAAATGGGAAAAAATCATTAAGATACAAACAGAATAGTATTATGATAGTAAAACGCGTTGCATGTGCTATTGAATTCTTGAATTGCCAAATGCACTATGATGATTGTATTGCTGTTTTTACATATAAATAGCACAACTACAGAGAAACAGATTGTTATGAACTGTTATTATATTGTTATTATTTTTGTTATTACACAAACAAACACATCCACAGACAGACAGAGTGAGTCTGTGCAAAACCAGATGCATCCGATCCATACTAGTAGGCTGGATATGTCACAATAGACATATAGACTCATTATCATCTCTGGCGCTAATTTGAGTTGTTTGCACTATGGCATCCTGACTGATATCCACCAGTGCCAATTCAGACCTCTGGGCATCAAGCAGTGCCCCTCTGAAGGTCAGGTCAGTCTTCGATAACCCGTGAGCTGTAGGTAATTGTATAGTATCAGTGGTTTCGTTTATTTGTGAATTATATAATTCGGGTTTTAGCACCGTAGAAGGGTACTAGTGCCGTCAGTGTTCCTCACGCGGCTCACTGTAGGCGCTGCTTAAGGTTATTTGCAGCGTCCTGTTTAAACCTTTTTACTGTCTAATCTTCCTTTCGACGCTGAATGACCTCATAGGTCCCAGCGCTTGGCATTTAGCCTGAATCGTAAATTCTGTTATTTAAGTTTTTGTTTTATAGCCACGTAAACACACACACACACACACACACACACACACACACACCACACACACACATATATATATATATAGTATACTAATATATATATATATTACTATATACATTATAATATAATCTTATACATAAATAAAGGTTTTTGCCACGAAGGAAAAAATGAAAAGCGAGATAGCCAAGTACTTTCGGTCCCTGTTCGACCCTTTACTGAGGCAAACTGATTTTACAAAGAACAACATAGTCAAAAGAAGGCTTAATATACAAACT